>NC_056728.1:1422089612-1422112112 GCF_019279795.1 Protopterus annectens | reverse complement strand
CCAGACAGAAGGATGTCCTTACTACTGTGGATATGTGCTGGTCAAAGTTCAGACTGCTATCAACCTGAGTACCCAGATCACATACCACTGGGATTATAATTAGGGGAGTGCTATTTATAATGTAATTAGCAGGGATGTCAGATTTCCAAAAGGAAATAATAATAATTTTTTTTTTGCATTTAGCTTTAATCCGTGGCTTTTGCATCAATCATTTCTCTGTATTCACCGTGTCTGCAGTATGTTAACATCATTGGGGGACTCAGTGTTTGCTCCCAATTTGCAATCATCAGTGAACTTGGTTAGCCACAGGCTGTCCACGTTTTCCTGGACTTCTGAGAAATAAATTCCAAACTGTAAGGGGACTAGCATAGAACCCTGTGGTATGCCACTGATGACTGATCTTTTGCTAGAGGTGAAGACACCCACTTTGACAGCATGTATCCTGTTGGTGAGCAAGTTGGCTACCCATCTGGATATGTAGGGGTTAATTATCAATTGAGAGAGTTTCTATATATTACATGAGTGTAGGATTGTGTCAAATGCCTTGGCTAGGTCAAGATAGATGGTATGTGGAATCTTTCCCTTGTCCAGGGCCTTGGTGACTTTCTCGAAGAAGCCAACCATGTTTAACAGGCATGCTCTACCTTTAACAAATCTGAACTGGGTTGGGTCCAGAGTTTAGAGATTACCTATGTCCTTGGTAATAAGGTTCATACTGATTATTTCCATAGCCTTGCCGATGAGGCTGGTCAAGCTTATGGGCTTATAATTATCAGGGTTGGTTGATGGTCTCCTTTGTGCAGAGTGATTACTGCTGCTGTCCTCCATTCTGCCTGAACACAGTGAGTTTGCAGGCTGTGGTTAAACAGAGAGATGTCATGTTTTAAGGTGTTTAAAAGGCAACCTTGGATGTTGTCTGGTCCTGTTGATGCTGTCTTTTTGGACTTGGAGGGTAGTGAGATGACTCGCGCTCTTGAGATAATAGGCTGAGGATGGTGCCAGGTATACATTGAGGGATGACTTGAGGGGAAAGTGGGGGAAGTTTGCTCCAAATCTGTCAGCTATCAGGTTGGTTGAGAATGGCTGGTGCCATCCACAACCAGTTCAGTGCATATCTGGGCATTCCCTTTTAGATTCTGGATATAGTTAAAAATGCCTTGTGATTATCCTTAGCTGGGGGATCTATTTTTGCTTCATAATTAGCTTCGGAGGACTTGACAATATCTCTAATTTGTTTGTTTAAGCTAGAGAGGGATTTTTTCCTCTGCTGAGCCAGTTCCCTCTTGTTCTTGGACATTAGTTTCTTTGTCTTGTTGTATAGCCTGTTTAAACTACGGGTCCACCAAGTTGGCTTGTTTTTTCAGAAAGACCTGGTTGTAATTCAGTCAGGTACAGCCAATGCTATACAACTGCTTAATTGGTTATGTAGGGCATTGGTGTACACTTCTGCATAGGAGTCCATGTTATCTGTGTTTAAGGAGGCTTTGAAACTTCTTATACCGTCACCTAGTAGGAGATAATTTGTCTTTGAAAAATTCTTAAGTGTTTTTGAGTTTGATGAGGTATCTGAGCTTATAATTACATCAGAAGTGACTGATTTATGGTCTGATCTTATCAGGAAGGACATCACATGGAAGGGGGTGCAATGCTCTCCCAAGTTAGTGAGTACTATGTCCAGGACATTCGAGCCTCATGTGGGTGTGATGACTAGCTGTTCCAGAGCATTTGCATTGACAAAGTCCAAGAACCTGAGTCAGCATGTTTGTGATTGTGTATGATTCCCAGTCAATGGCAGGTTAATTAAAATCACCCATGAGTAAGATGTTGAGCTATATGGCAAGTGACTCCATTAAGTGCAGGTATGCTGTATGCATTTCCTTTTTATAGTTGTGGACCTATAGCTAGCTATGATGTGATAGGGGGATTTGTTTTATTGTCCATGGAATAGGTCAAGAGTGTCATACATTTTGACCAGTCTCAAGGTGTACTTATCCTTAATGAAGATGGATGCACCTCCTCTTTTGAGGCATTGTAGCCCTGCATGGGCAGGGTGCTTTCCATACCTTTGAACCATGTCTGGGTGACTGCACAGATGTCAGCATCTTCCAAAGTAAGGAGTGCTTCCAGGCAGTGCAGTTTCTTATTTAGACTCCTACCATTAAGCAGCAGTACCTTGAGTTTATCTAGAGAGGATTTTGTTATGTTGGGAGGTTGGTTATTTTGACACTGCCTAAAACTGGCACAATAGGGGTGGCTAATGCCTTTGCCAGTATCCAAAAGCCTATAGGAGACAGGTGCAGACCATCTCTGGCAAAGCAGCATGGCCTGTTGATCATGTATTCCAAGGCTGAAAGATATTGGATCCCATTGGACTGACACCAAAATCTAAGCCAATTGTTAAAGTCAGTCATTTATTTTGTTTCTATTGTGGCATCATCCCTGCAGAAGGTAGAATGTTGCTTAAGGCTGGGCTTTTACCTGCCTGTGACACATAATCCAAGAACTCATTCATGTTTCTCTTCATACAGCTCAGTGAGGCATGTCTCAAGTCATTCACCCCCACGTGGACTACGACAGAGTCATACCAGAACTTGTGGTTAAGTGACTTGAGTGCCTTTGACATTTTCTTTCGCAGTCAGTGACTGTCAGTAAACATGCCCTTTTCCTTCCCTTTGTACTACTCAACTCACTTTCCTTCCAGTCTAAAAACTCACCTCTTCCTTTACCAACCAACCTATCAACTCCTTTAAACAATCCTACTTCATCTAATTCATTTTTACTCCTGACTTCGCACCACTCCACCCCTATTTCTTTATTACTACCTTATTGTTATTCATAATCAGTACTGCAAATTTTTGTCTTAGATTCTCAACTCTGTCTGTCTCACTCTTAACCAACTCATTCATTACCCACTTGGATTTTTAGGTGTGTCTATCTCATCTCTTATCCAACACAGTCCTATCACTTTTAACTTTCCCTAGCATCTCTCTAACTCTTACAGAACTTTGAGTCTAACTTTACAACTCCATTGCCTCCCCATCTCGTTGCAAGGAAATCTGATTTTCACTAGCTTAACTGCTCTGTTTCTTCTACTATTTTCTCTCATCACAGACTATTAAATTATTCTTAAACCCAAAATGTCCTCATCTGCCATCACCCAAAATCTCCTCATCTCCCATAATCATCCATTTAAACCATTCTTTCCAAAAGACTAACAGAAATTGCTCCACATATGTTTAGCATCTTACCTGCTCTTTACTATAAATGCAAAATATGTACTTCCCCTCCTCACTGCCCTGGAACAAAGCAAAAAAAAATAAAATAAACATTACTGTTATAACCACTTCATTCCCTCCAGCATTCTTTAAGAATTAAACTATGTGGTAACATACCCCTAACTCAAGATTGCCTTCCATCTCTACCCCTCTATCATCCACATCCCCTCTGGTCACCTCTAATAATTCCAAACAGCTATACTTTGCCTTAATAAATATATGTAGCATTTGTGACAACATCACTGACCTGCATGCCTAAATCTCCCATTATGTACCAGATATTGTTGCTCCTACTGAGACATGGCATAAAGTTCATTTAAAAGACTCAGAAAGTCTTCCCCCAGGATACACCATCATTAGAGATGACAGTCTAAACAAAAAAAAGCTGAAAGGGTAACTATTTTCTGCCTTAACATGTATGAAGCTTCTCTTCTTACAAAAACTAACCTAATACAATAATGCAGAGTTACTTATCTCCTGCATAATTTAAATGATCACAAACTCCTTTGTGTAATTGTTCCATATATCCCCATGGAAACAATATATCCACCTCTGAAGTCATTTTTTATTGGCTCTCATACAACATTCCCATTGAAACAGTCATTCAAGTTGGTCGATATCAAGTGGAGTACTTTGACTTTTGTCCTAGCATCAATCTTCACATCTTCAAGCAGCTTATTACTTCTCATACTCACTACAACAAATCCTGGGACACTAGTCCCATTGTTGACTGGATCCTGGTGTCTGATTTTTGCAACTACACTGCATCGGGAACACTTCCGGAATCCCTTAGTGATCCCTGTCCTACATATGCTATCAGATATATTGCTCAGCATGCCAAACAACAAGCATATAAAAGCACCTATAATCTCTCATAGTTTAACACTGAGTCATTTTTAGCTGTTCTGAACTCAGTTAACTGGACTATTCTAAAAGACTTGCTACTAGATTAGGCCAGTAGAAAGATTCAGTTTGACTTTTTAAACATCCTAAACAAGCTAGCAACACAATGTAGGAAGAGAATAAATCTAACTGTGCTGCTTGAATTACTAATCATAGTAATAGTCTTATGCAAAATGCACACATGGCATGGAAAGAGTGGCAGAAAATTAAGTCTCAACAAAACCTGCAACAATTTAAAGAACTTCATAATTTTACCAAAAGCAAGTAAGCAAGTCAACCTTGATTAGAATAAATACTTTGCTGATTTACAAAATAACCATAAACACACACCCCACCCCCAGAATTCCGGTCATTTATTAAACAAATTTTACACTCAGGAACTAACAATATCTCTAATCCTTGCCCCAATAACCCCCCCCCTTTAGAAACAGCCATCAAGTTTAACTCTTACTTCATTGACAGAATAAATGCCTTTACCAATTAATCCTTTCCTGACTATCCTGACCCATGTCTATTTCCATCCACCAATACCCACACCCTCACACTAAAACCAGTTGCCACATCCTTCATAAAAACTTTTATCCAAACTTAAACCCTGCTCACACTCTGCAGATAACCTTACTGCAAAATACCTAAAAACTGCTGGTAACACCATTGCATATTCAAATGGGTCAACACAGGAATCTTATATTCTTACCATCTGGAAAAAATGTCATATTATTCCTCTCCACAAAGGTTGCAATTTCAGACCCACTGACATTTTATTCCCCTTCTCAAAAATATTGGGAAAATGTGTCCATAAAAAGCTACTCCAGCACCTCTTATATGAACAGTTACTAACATATACTCAAATAGTTTTAGACCTGCCCATAGCATGGCAACTGCCCTCTTAACTTTTACAGATACAGCTAAAGCCAGGGACGGAAGTAAGCTCATATCTTCCTTATTCCTAAACTTTTCAAAAGCTTTTCACACCGTGCCTCATAAAAACCTACTACTACAGATGTCCACAATAGGTATCTCACAACCTACTCTTTAGTGGTTTATTAAATACTTCTGAATGCTCCTCGCAGTGAAATGGAATTCTACACTTTCCCCTTCTAAGGGTGGGAGGATGGCATAATGGTTAAGGTGTTTACCTTACAGATGCAAGGTGTAGGGTTTGATTATCACAAGGGGTAATTGGCTATACTTAAACTGGCTCACAAAGTCAGTTAGCCTAATTTTAAGCTATGAACCTACTCATCTTTATACATGTACCACAAAGCTCTGTCCTTGGTCCTCTTCTATTTAATATCTTTATAAATAATCATTATACTTCTATATAAAAATCATGCCTTATACAATGTGCAAATAAGTCCACACATATCTCCTTTTCAGACAATCTAGAAAGTTTAGAAAGGATTACACAACATGCCATTAACTTTATTGAAAACTGTCTTTGTAACCATCAACTCTGTATTAATCCAAATTAAGCCAAAATGCTTTTATTTTCCGCAAATCACTTACCCATGAGAAAAATGCCTTTAAGATCGCATCCCTAAACAATACACCAGTTGAAGCAGTACCCCGTACAAAACTTCTGGGATTTACATTAAATCTCAACCTCAAAACAAAACAAAGCAAAAAATCACAATACAGAGCCAATAAATTCCATACTGCATGCATCAGCATCACTCTTGCTTCTATATACATACTCTGTTCTCTATCAGGGCCGGTGCTAGCATTTTGGGGGCAAGTTTCAAGTTGGGGGCCCTACCCAGGCGAATAAAAAGTGTGACTATGTTGCTATAACACCCCCCTTCCCTGTCAAGCTCACCCAGCACCATTTAACAATCACTGTATAGTATTACTACATTCAGACCATTAAAAAGACTTGAAGTGCCAAGGTACACACACTGACTGGCATTTAGTACCAGTGTTACATTATGACGAGACTCTGTACCACATCAAGGCAGCCACTCACAGAAGTATATACACACACACACACACACACACACACACACACACACACACACACACACACACACACACACACACACACACACACACACACTGGCATTTAGTAGCAATGTTGTTACATTATGACAAGGTAGCCAGTCCCACAGAGGTACACAAAGACAGTCACACACAGGACAGACACACAAAACAAAGTTAGCACTACAGCAAGACTGAATAGAGACACCCACAAGGACTCCCTTGCACAGGACAGAAACACAAGATAGAGCTAACCAGACTCTCGCACACAGGACAGACACCCACACATGAAGACAGCACTACAGCAAGACTGAAAATTAAGGATTTAAAATACTTGGCTTATAAACTAATAATGATGCTAGAATACGATTTTGCAGTAGTATGTGTTGTATGACCCCACATTTTTAATGAACATACCAAAACTACCAAACATCTAGACATTGTGCAACATTCTCACAGCCCCTACCAACCTCCTAACCTCTCAGTATAATTCCAAAGCCAAAAATAACCACAGAACAAAGGTGTAACATTAGGGATAGTTATAAACACTGCTATGATAAACTTAGAAAGGTATCAGAATAACAGGGTTTGCATTAGCATTCATTAAAATAATCAGTGCATTCTGCAGAATTCTCACCCCCCCCCTCCCCCAATGTCTCAGCACAATTCTAGATGAGGTAAAAAAATGAAAGACAAAGCAAGGACATAACATTAGGGAATGAAAACAATGTGCTTATGAACTAATAAAGATGGTAGAATAACAGATTTTCCAGTAGCATGCATTGCATGAATCCACATTTTTGATGAGGAACAGACAAAAAATACAGGGCAAGCATATAAATATTATGTAACATTCTCATAGCCCTACACATAGCTGGCTCTACTAACCTCTCAGCGTAACAATTCCAGACATAGCCAAAAAAAACTGCAGAACAAAGGCATAACATCAAGGATAGTTTAACATATTGATATGATAAACTTAGTAGAACTGGATTTGTATTAGCACGTGTTAAGACATCAGTACAGTACAGAATTTTACTCAAATTGACTATCTTTGGCTGCAGTTTCTCAGTTTCTGTTTTCCCAGTGGTAGAGCTGACTAAGCTGTTGATCACTGTGAAGACATCTTGAAAGTCCTTACAGACGATGCCTTTATCAAATTAGGGTTTGGTACATAGTGTTCTCCACCAATTGATTAAACCATGGCAATCTGCTATAGACATTTTTAAACCAAGGAAAGGTTTCCAATTGCCTTCTTGTAGCATAAAGCTGCAAATACCTCCCTTCCAGTACTCCAGATGTTCTCTTGACTTCATCCCATGTCAATACTCTGTCTTTAACAGTAATTGATCCCAATACCTTAAAGGTGTCTTTAATTTTCTCCAGTCCTTTGCAGGGTCAGGCCTAACCATACTTTTTATTAGCACTCCAATTGGCAATATTTGTATTTTCCATGAATTATATGTCTTTCATATATATGTCATATATGTCTTATATTATATGTCTTTTAAGACTGGTAACTGCTGTACACAAATCATTTAAGTATGGTGAGTACACTATCTTGCCCTCCTTCCCCCAAAAAGATTCTAATATATCAGTTGAACCTAACCAGTCATTATTTACCAGCAGCATTCTTTTCCAAATTTGATCCAGATTGCTCCAGCTTATTTTGGCTAACATAGCAAGATTGTTGCCTTATAGTACCTATCTATATCAGGTACACCCCCCATATCCCTTGGAAATATTAATCTCTCCTATTTCACTCTCATCTTATCACTATGCCGTATGAAATCCTGCATCCATTTTATTTTTAGATTTTGTAACATTCCCTTTTATCTATAACCTGAAAGATTGTCGTAAGTACAGGAAGCAGGGTTTTATGTGACAATGTAACACGTGGACCCTCTGATCTAATTCCAGATCTAATAATATCCACGTTCTCAAGTTCCCTCTGATCTTTTCAAGAATAGCCTGATTAGACTTTAACATAGAAGTCCCGTATGTGATAACAAGTAAAATTCAAAACAAAACAAAAATAAAAAAATAAAACAAGTAAAATGAAGTTCTTCCTGAGTTTCTAGATTAATTTCAATTGCCATAGTCTTGCCTTTATTTATCTTATACCCTAACATTTCCCCAAACTGTTACATGTTCATTAGTTGTGGCATATCATCAAGAGGATGCTTTAGTGTGACAATTATATTATCTGTGTATAATGCAAGTTTAGGTTGTAGACTGTTCCAGTGAAAGCCCCTAATATGAGAAACTCTTATTCATGATGCCAAAGGTTCCAAATATAAAGCAAATAATAATGGGAAGAGATGGCACCTATCTAGTCCCTTAGGACAGCCAAAATGATTCTGATAAATCCCCTGTCACCTTAGCTCTTGTTGATTAGCTAGGATACAACCTCTACCAAATCATAAACTCATCAGAGAAGTTCATGCTTTCCAGCAGCATAGTCAAGAAACCCCAATCTACTCTGTCACATGCTTTTTTTTACATCTAATGAGAGTATTGATATTTTTGTGTGTACTAGATTAGCCTCTTTGATGATCATTAGTGTTGATAAGGTATTATCAAAAGTGCTCCTTCCCTCTATAAATCCCTTTTGATCTAGATGTATTATTGTTGGTAGAAACAGGCCTAACTTTGCCACCAAAATTGCCATATAGGTCTTATAATTATGATTTAAAATTATTAGTCTATAGAGATTCAGATTTTTAAGATCCTTAATCTGTTTGGTTATCACAGCTACAAGACCTTCTTTCCAAGAACTTGGAACTTCCTCTCCCTGTAAAATGTTAGTAAACAAAAGTTTACCCAGATCTGCATTATCTTTTTCTTTGATAATTCCCATACTTATATAGGTAGCAAGTCACGTTTAGGAGTTTTCCATTCAATTATTTTCCCAGAGCATATCTAACTTCATTTACTGCAGTTGGTTTTATGAGACTGGCACTTATTTCCCAAGTTAAGCTCAGAAGCTATAATTCTGACAACAAAGTTTTTGTCTTTCTATCCCTGTCTATACTACTGTTTTGCCCTTCTTACAGAGCCACAAAATAGGACCTGAATATCTCCCTTATTTCTGGTAAGGTCTCTGTAATTTCCTACCTTTAGAATCTCTTAATTAAGCTACTGCCCTTTGCACTGCCTGTTGTTGCAATCTAGCTGCCTATAGCTTTGAAGATTTGATGTGCACACAAGAAATGTTTGTTTGAATGACATTCTCTTTGCCAATGTCCTTTCTTCCTCTATTTTCTTTACTTGGATGTATTTGTCCTTCTTCCAAATTCTAATATTTAATGACCCCCTCTTTTTACCTGCTTGTAAATCCTTAAGCTGTCTCTTCAAACCTCAGTTAAATCCTTCTCTTATATTCCTTGACTCATGTAATTTTTTTCACTTGTATATTCAATTGACACTTACCATTATCTCAGTTTTTTTCTGAACTAGTCTGCTCCCTGTACCTCTTTTTGCCTACTTCCTGTTCACTAAGTATTCTGTTCCATTCTCCAGCTATTAACAAAAGTCATTCAGCAACGGCATTGATTTGTAGGATTTGTTTCCTGATAGTTGCATATTATGCCTGCAAGGACAGATAAATAGATATTAATGTCATTAATTTTCTCTTCACCCTACCTTTCCATCTTGCTAAACACCCCCCTTGCCGACTATTGTGCTTTCTATCTAATTCTGCTTACTTTTACCCAGCAGTACAACTCCTCTCCATCCTCCCTCTCATTACTACTTTGTACTAATGATAGATAGTCCCTAATCTTCGATTTCATATGTTCTGCCTGAGTTGTCTGCGTTTCCTGTTGCATTAGCACTTGTACTTTTTCCTTATTAATTAAATTCATCATATTACGTTTTACTGGGCTAGTGACTCATTTTGTTACCTTCTTTTATTTCCCCCAACTCCTCAGATGCTTCAGCTCTGCTGACTGTTAACCACACTAAATGAAAAATCTGCATAGGGGCTCACCACTCAGCGTGTGTAGTGTGAGATGCTTTTACAGAGTTATGATCAGTAAGTTAGTCCTTCAACACCTCCCCCATTCCTTTCAGTGTGATACCAAACCTTTTAAGTGCTGATATACTCACAGCATTGTGATTTCCCCCCCTCAGCTTTAGCCTTGCTCCTCCTAGTTTTATACGTTTGTCATCAAATCCTACTATTTAAAGGTACATACATTATATTAAATAACTAAAGTAAGCCTAAGCAAAGTTGTCAGTCTCTAGCTGTATGGGGCGTAGAGTATGAACAGTATCTTTTATGAAAAGTAAGAAAATGGTACTTTGAGTCCCTTCAGTATATACATAGACTTAAATCTATTTATATATATATATATATATATATATATATATATATATATATATGGATCACCTTCAGATGCCCGAAATCGCGTTTCGCCGACACACAAATCACCGACACCAAAAGACCGACAACAAAAAATACCGACAACGCAAAACACCGAAAACCATTACACCAACACACTACACGTAAACAACACAGTACACTACATAACATATCCACTATCCCTAACCCAAACCCTAACCCTAAGGTCCGACACTACCGCACACTGACCCTACCTGCACCCTAACCCTAACTCACTTACCCACCCATAACCCCAAGGTCCGACACTACCGCACACTCACCCTACCTGCACCCTAACCCTAACTCACTTAACCCACCCCTAAACCCACAGTCCCTCACTATCGCACACACACCCTACCTGCACCCTAACCCTAACTCACTTAACCCACCCCTAAACCCACAGTCCCTCACTATCGCACACTTACCTGTCCGTTCCCTAACACTAAATCCCTCACTCTATCGCACACTTACCGAGTCCGTCGGGTTCTCACCTTGTCGGTCATCTGCGTTGTCAGTGTTTTCGTCCCGTCGGATTCCGTGTCGGCGAAACGCGTTGTCGGGCATCTGAAGGTGACCCATATATATATATATATATATATATATATATTATTTATTTTTTATTTTTTTGAAGTGTTTTGATTTTTATGGGCCAGAGGTATGTTTCTGTCAATGACTGGTAACCACAGAACTACATGCCAGCTGTTTAGGATTAACTGGCACCGCTGTGTCATAGAGGTTGGTTTGCAAACTTAAAGCAGTTTTGCAGTAGACAGAACAAGAGCTCTGATAAAACCCAGTACCATTGTCAGCACATTTCTGAACCATTAAGCTTCAAAAGGTGGCCATCTGAAACTAAAAAGAAAAAAAACATGACCAAGCAAATCCCAGGTCTTACTTCTTACTCACTGCTTTTTTAACGTATTTAATGCAAACATTCTTGCTGGTGAGGGACAGTATAAAAGGGCAGCCTGCTTCTGCCACCTTTATCCACAGCTGCTTGGACTTGGGACACCAATGTTCCTTAAGACTGGCAAGCATAACATCATACAGCATTAATTGAAGCTGGAGTTCAAACAGCAATCAGTATAATGACCTGTAGGAAGCGCTCATTGTCATAATAACCAGTGTCCGGTTTCATTCTTGCTTCTAAACTTCAATTTGCTTGGTGTTGTTTAAATAAAGAAAAATGTCCCAAATTTTTGAAGGTCTTGCAAAGCCTATGCCCACTACCAACAATCCTTGCTAGGTTCTCCTGTCAAGGTTCTGTGTTAGAAAAAAAAAAGAAAGGAACTACAGCTTACCCCTTGGCCACCACTGCAACCAATCAGGGAACTAGAATTTACTTCCCTGGCTGCTGCAGCCAGTTAGGTCCCTTGCTTCACTGAAGTGGACCAGACTGACTGCAGCTTACAGGCAAAGTTAAAAAAAATGGAATTGCGTGGTGAAGTTACACACCCATGCGAATGTCTAGCAGGCATTGAGCAAGGAGCGTAGGAGACAGAGAAACCCGAGGCTGCTTCATGTAGGGGCCCTCATATGCAGAGAGATAATCGGGGGCTCCCCGCGGCTGCGGGTTTGGCAGGTGCTTAACGCCAGCTATGTTCTCTATTATATGGTGAATAATCTCCTGAATAATCTCCTGGTAAGTTATTAGCTTGTTAAGAGTATGTGGGATGACTTAGCACTAACAATTTTTCTTATACTACTAGACAAAGGTCTTTTAAAAATGGTTACTGCTAAAATGTCTTTTTATTTTTGCTTTCTGTTTCTAGACATAAATTTAAATTTCCATAAATCATGAATCTGCACTCTTACTGGACTGTCAGCACTAAAAGTCCAGTTATAAAATTATATTGCTTGTACTTCCAGCCCCAAATAAAAGTAACTGCTTAAGTTTGTTATTTTTCATATAGTCAGTTTTCACCATGTGTGCATGTATGTTTACAGGGCCTCTGCTCTCAGTTACAATAAAAGGATTTTTATACAGTCTGGTCAGGCCTGGTTTCTGGTTGTGGCATAGTGCGCAAAAGCCACCAGGTAAGGCTCCAAGTCATTGAACTTGGTCAGTCATTTCTTGGCAGGCGCAATATTGGGGTTGGCAGGTATATTGGCTGTCAAAACTAATTGCTATTGTATTTGCAACAGCTTATGATGGTTTTAATACATCCTCCAAAGTTGAGATCACCAGGTAAGCACTCCAGAGTTAACAATAGAAACATCTCAGGGAAACAACAATAACAGTGCTATGTGGAGTTGATAGCACAAAATGTGTTTCCACTTGATAGAAGAAGTACTGTATGGACCAGTAAATGGTAAGGCCCTGATGAGCTGTTCTCATTCTGCACCAATATATGCCCAAAGAACACTAGAAGCACAAACCCCGGGAACTATAGACCCATTAGACTGACCAGCCTTATCTGCAAGACCATGGGACAAATCATCATGAACCTTATTAACAAAGATATAGGAAATCTCCAAATGCTCAACCCAACCCAGTTTAGCTTTGTCACGGGGAGATCATGCCTGTTAAACTTGGTGGAATTCTTCAAGAAGTCAACCAAAGCCCCTAGACAAGGGCAAATCTGTGCATATGGCATACTTAGACTTAACCAAGTCCTTTGACAGAATCCCAACACATATATTGCAGGTGGGTTGTAAAGTGTCACACCGATAGAAATCATACTGTCAACATAGGGGATACCACCTCCTCAAGTAGACCCATAAACAATGGTATTTAACAGGGATCTGTTCTGGGACCCCTACTGTTCGAAATCTACTTCTCCGAAGTACAAGGTAAAACTAAAGGGCTGTGGCTGACAAAGTCTGCTGCTGACTGCAAACTGGGTATGATCATTGAAACACCCTAGTTATGTTAACATACTTCAAGAAGGTCTTATACAGACTGATGACTATGGGGTCTATGTTATAACAGCGAACAATCAAAAGATCGAACACTGTTATATCGACCACAAAAGAACAAAAACAGAAAAGAGTGAAGAGCCAGAACAGCAAATTTTTCCCAGGGAAAAAATTCACTGTTCCAAAAAAAAAAAAAACAAACAAACAAAAAAAAAAAAGACACACTAAACACTATTTTAAGTGGGGGGCTTCACCAACCACACACCCCATGTGGGGGGCTGTGCCCCCACACCCCCCTACTTAAATATACCAACTCCAAGATCGCACTACAGTGCTGAAAATGGCAAAGTGACAGAAGCAGCCAAGCAACTTCTTTCCCAGGGAAAGAATTTGCTTAAAAGCCATTTCGTCATTTTCGACATTTACAGTTCGATGAAGACGCATTCGACATAATACATCTTCGTTCTTCTGACAGGAGCCCTGACTGTGATAAAGTCATGGTCTTAAACTTAATGCAAAAAAATGCATTATCATCCCCTTTGGCAAGCGTGATATTGCTGCAAAATACCACATTAATAGAAATAACCTAAACACACAGTCAGTGATGAGAGATTTAGGCACACAGGTCAACAGCAACCATAATTTCGATCACCATGTCTCTACAGTTATAAGAAAGGCATTGTATATTGCTCATTTTATAAGTAACGGCATTACTTCCAGAAAAAAGAGGTTATAACCCCCCTGTACTCTTTCCTCATCAGTCAATAATAGAGTACAGCACTCCCTTTGATATGTTTCTTTCCAAACACCTGCAGCAATTGGAGAGACCGCAAAGTTTCCTTACAAAGAAAATGCAGGATCTTCAAGATCTGTCTTATGCAGATAGACTGAAATCATTGTCACTTTACTCTGTGTTGTACAGGTTCCACCTATGCTGATTTTAGTGTCTGCTTGAACCAGACACCCTTGGGAACGTGGGTTGAACTTAGCTAGGCTTGTCTGGGCACTGGGGCCATTAGCCTATAACGTCCTATGATCCTATGAATTATAGGCACAGAATGCAGAACATTCCCTAATACAAATTACAAAAAGCTCTGAAATCCAGACATATATGGAAACAGCTAATTTAACTTTATTCATTATTCTTTATCTTAGGCAACTTAGCTGTTAAAGTGTAGATGATTCAGCAAGTACCACATTCAATGATAATACTAAAAGCTCAGAAAATTCTGGTTTCTGTTCCCATTCCAGTTACCTGAATTTATTTTCCAATAAATTTGCCACTTTGTCACAGCAGAAGATAAGGGGGGGGGGTGGACAATACATCCTCCAGTGCTGCCTTTTGGATGTAGTGTTAAGCCGAGATCGGCATTTGAAAGTGTACGAGGATGTAAAATGTAAAAAGATCAGAAGGCACATAAAAAAAAAGAGTAGGTGAATTTCCATTTTATGCATGAAAATCATGTGGGGTTAGGTCTGAAAAAAGGCTATGCCTGTCAACAAAAATAAATACATGCATACATGCATACATACATACATACATACATACATACATATATACATACGGACTGCGTATGTGCTCATAACAGTGACGCCAAACAAATATAATCTCAATCATTTACTATCCCAGCAGTTTGAATGCACACACAATTGGTAAAAACAGGCAGAAAATAAAAACAATGCCAAAAAGGGGGAAATGCAAATGAAACTTACAGTTTATTGTAACAACATATGAGGTTTGCTTTTTGGCGTGGCTGTGAACCTATACTCCACTTACTTCCCAGTTGCGTATATATACTAACATACTAAGTTCATGGCTACAACAGCACAGAATGTGCCATTTTAGTTGAACATACCAGGAAGTTCTGTTTTTCAACACCAAAGTATTTTGATTCATAAGGATTTCAAAGTAATTTAGTCTTGTGATCATTAGTGGCACGCCAATACCCTAATACTCAGGCTGTACCTTTTTTCAAGGTGGACTTGGCTAGTTAGTCCCAAGATAAATTTGAGCGTACCCATCTGGGCATCTAGGCTCTGTCTGAAGAATGAAAAAACAAATCAGATTGCTTTATCTAAATAAACTGATTGTTTTAGAGAAAACTGAGGCACATGATAATGAATATCTCTCTGCAGTCTGTTCTGTTTACCTGCTGGGAAAGAGTTAGATCTTCAGACTGGTGTTTGTTAAGCTATTAGACTCATGAAGATAGACAGGATCAAGGACAGCAGAGTCTCTAATGGCATACGAGGTTAGCTATATATCATCCTCCAAGAGTACTTACGATACTGAGTAAAGGGATAGAGCTTCTAACCTCTCTTGGTAGCTCAGTCTCTTTAAGCCTGAAAATAATGGGGCAATAATATTTTTAGTTCTGTATTACATACTGTATTCTATTTGCCATACTAAGTAAAACAATTTTCTGATTATAGTTGCCACACACTTTATTCTATTAGTTTTACTAAATAAAAGGGTTTTCTTACTACAATTGTCACATGATTGTTGACAATTGTCAACCTATGTACCCAGGTCCCTGATTACACTTGAATTTTATATTGGAATATTATCTGCATTATATGTTCAAGAAAGAGTTTGTTTGTTCAGTGTAATGATATTACTCTTTTTGCATTTTATTTAAGACATGTTCACATTTAATTTGAGTCCATTTTCGCTACAAAAGGTAATAACTAGGGCTCTTTCTAATGTCTGTATGTGTTTATGTGTGGGTGAATGGGTATGGGTGGGTGGGTGTGTTGATGATTGATGTGTTGTATTTTTTGTAAACCATTGATAAAGCAGCTTCTTGCCACATATTATAATGATCAGTGTTGATGCCATATTCATTTATATTTTGCAACCATAAAGATATCACTTCATAATGTTCTTCCTTGGTCTGCACCTTCTGCAGCCACTGCTTTATACACACTTTGTGACCTATGGTTGCCATTCTGCATTCTGTGTTTGTCCAGTACTTTGCCAGTTGCAAACTCTCAGAATGGCCTTTTAATGGAATTCTCTAGTCATTTTCTCAAGCACAGCCCCATAATTCCTATTCTATCCTATCAATCCTAAGAGAGATAATAGCCAGTTTATTGACAACACAGTAAAGCACATCTTGTTGGTACAATGGGTTCACCCAGCTGCTATTTCCACATACTGTTATATTTAATCTTTTTTCAAGTATTAAATATTTTATTAAAACAAACTGTTTTGCATGCTTTTAGAACAGATAGTTGTTATTCTGAAGAAATTCCAGTTATTGCAAGTGGACTCAACCAACACAAGAAAAACAAACTATAACCTATATCTCCAAAACAAACTCCACTCCAACACACACAGCTTCTCCGTAAGTGCACTACAAATCGCAGAAACACAAATCCCTATTTTAAGTTTAGGAATGAACTAATAGAGTGCCTTTTTAAAGGAGCCAAATGTAAATGGCACTCTATCTAAGACATTAACAAATTCTCCCATCCTCTCCCAATTCAAGGTCAACCATACCATCAACAGTCACTTTGCTCCACACAACAGACAGACACACACACACACACACACACACACACACACACACACACACACACACACACACACACACACTCTCTCTCTCTCACTCTTTCAAACCTCACTGTTAGAAAACTCTCAGCCCCCCAAAAACTATAGTTCCCCATCCTTTTTTCCACTTTCATCTCTTCTACCTGTCTTTACTCTCCCCTACTGTTTTTCATAATATTGTATAACTCTTTATTTAGCCTACTAATAAAATGTAACTAGGAAGAGCAGCTACTATATGGATGTGTAAATTATATACTTTGTATATACTGAATATGTGATTAAAATATAATAAATTTCATCTGATGTAACCACTTTGTGAACATTACTTTCCTACTTCATTCATTAGAACTGCATTTATAATTGTTTTGCCTTTTCAGATTTGCAGTGCTCTTGTATATTGCTAACTTTTTTCTGTATTGCCATTTGTATACTTTCCAATGTTGAGGCAGATAAAAGTCCACATGGATCAGTGCTCTACCCCACTTAACAAAGGTTAAATAAAATAAGCTAAAATATAATAAAGGAATGAAAGTCCACAGATTATTTTTGATGACTCAAGATGTTATTTTTTTTATCGTCATTGGTATTCATAAGTTTTTAACACTGAGCAACAAGAGTGCTAGTATTATTTTTGCTTTCACAGCATATGCCACACACAGACACACACACACACACACACACACACACACACACACACACACACACACACACACACACACACACAACATTTCAGCACATCTCCAAGTCATTCTTCTAACTTCCATTTTTCAGCAAATCTGTTCAACTCTTCCACATATTCCAACATATCTTCATGCCTCATTTGATTTCCCCTACAAATTCTAAAATGTTCTGCAGTTATCATGGGTTTCTAAGACAATTGCTTTATCAAGAATCTGAATAGAACCTTGTCTACCATGGCTGGATATAAATACTTTATTAAAATATCAAAACATAAGCGCTTTCACAGTCTCTATGACTGCTTCCTCAGACAACATTAAACAACTGAAGCACATTTTTATACAGTTAAAAATCAATCAACCAATAATTAATGGCAATTAATGCATTTAAAGTGTCCCTCTCACTTTACTAATAAAATACTTAAAAACATCTAACACTTAATTTACATTATTTAATAAAAAACTTTAACCAAACATATATTCACATTTTTTATTTATTTATTTATTTACATTTGTTGACCGGGAGTGTCTGACTGGACGTATATGCATTTTCAGCGGAGGTCTGGGGAGAAAAGCTCCACAGTTGAAATAAACAGACAGTAGTTACATTGGATTACATAACAATTAACAATTTAACATAGCAATTACTTACAACATATTTACAGATGAAGAACATAGTACATCAGTAGACAACTAGAATCTTTATCTGTGAATTACATAACAGACATTAACAAATGTTACAATAAGAAGTTCCTGCTGTATAATAAGTACTAGGCTTATGAGCATCTGAGCTTGCTATAATTAAGGAAGTTAGTGGAGTGGAAAGAAAGCTAGTGGTTGGATGGGGTGGGTGATATTAGAGTTTTCTCCTTCAATTTCTCCTGCATTTATTTATACATTAAGAGTGCTGTCTATATATGTGAGTTAATGTCTGAGTGCTCTAGCTTTTAGAAATGGTTTCAGTGATACTGCTTCATTTATACCTGGTGGTGTCTCTGCATTAAGTTTAATGATCCACCTCTGCTCAGATGCTTCAGTCCTATTACTCACATCACCCCTCTCATCCCTTCTCTGATAACCTCTAGAACAAAGAATTTGAACGTATGATCTCTCCATTCTGCCTTAACATGCTTGGCCAATGCACTATTCTACTTTCCATTAATGATGTCCCTATTGTGTTCTAATATACGGTCCTTGAACATTCTATTTGTCGTCCCTATATAAAATACCAAACATCTCACGCAAAAACTAAAATACACAACATTCTTAGTTAGACAGTCAGCATAGCAATTCACTTGAATTACTGTCTGACTGTATGTGTGTATAAAAGTAGTGCAAGAGTGCATGAATTTGCATGCGGCACACTTTCTGCACATATAAGTCCCTAGTCTTGTGGATGCAGTAAGTGGCCAAATTGTGTTTTATAACATAACTGTTGTTTAAGGCATTTTTTTTCTTGAAGGAGAACAGTGGGGTGTCTTCCAACACTTCTTTAAGTTCATCTACTGCTGTCAAGATATTCCATTTCTTCCTGAACACCTCACAGAACTCATTAATATCACTGGTAAATGAGACTGGGAATCTAATCTTCCTATTACCCGATCTATTCATGTCTATTGCAGAATCTGCCTGCTGTGCAAGGTAAGGTTGTCCTCTATTCCCTCTTTCTTTCAGTGTTTCTTCTATACATCTATCCAATTCTTTCCTAGAATATCCTCTTTCTAAATATTCTTCACTGAGATTATCCAGAGCTGTTATTAGCTGCATCTCATTATTATGCAGTCTCATAATTCTCAAGATCTGACCCTTCATGACATTTCTATTAATGTGGTTGGGGTGCGTACTCCTTCTATGGAGTATGGCATTCCTCCTGCAAGGTTTCCTATACAAGCTAGTTTCCAGTGTTCTATCCTCTGACTTCCTACTATTACATCAAGAAACTCTATACTCTCACAGGAGAAATTACATGTAAACTTCAGGAATTTAGTGGTGGTATGTAAATACCCTAAAAGGTTATGTAGCTGTTGTTCAGAGCCTCCTCATAGAAGGAAAATATCATACACAAAACAATTGTACCACAGCAAATAGAAAGGAAGTTACAATAAGATATGAGTGACTTTCAGAGTGGGAGGGTCTTCTCTTTGCTGAGACAACAGACAGACCCAACCATCCAGTCAACGAACGCCATTCCTATCCAACAACCTATCAATGTCAATGAGCCTGAACAGCAGAGGATTACAATGACTGGCCCTACGAATACACCAGCAACCAATAGCATCAATGAAGAACTGCAAAATGCACCCAGTAGCAGCGAGACTACTAAAAAGGAAGTGCATGTACCTGGAGATGGTGTAAACATATAAGCCAACAGTCTAGAAGCTGAACAGAATGCCAAATTGAGCCTGCAAGTTGAGGAGTTAAGCAGCAATAAAAGGAAAAACAAGAAAAATCCCTGATCACAGGTCTACCCCATTTTTTAGAGGATATGAATTGCAGGAAACAGATTAATGTGGCTGTTTCAGCTGAGTGATCCATTACCGATAAAAGAGAGATCCAGGAGCTGAGGCAGGAAGGGGTACTCACTGCATCAGCAGAATATGGAAGGGAACAAACAGAAAATGATCACCTGCAGCAAGAATTCCAAGGTTTGGTCTTAAGTCTCTCATGTATACCCTTGACTAGTGCCCAGTTGGGTGTACTTGGGAGAGGGTTATCGTTTATACCTTCACAAAAGACTAGTAAGGTAGACATCTTGCAAGAACTGAGAATGTTTGGGAGAATATTAACATTAAAGACTATAAAGGGGATGTTGGTGAAATTAATAAATTCACTAAACCAAGTAAATTTACACCCAAAATGCATCCAATGGTAAATACTTTTATATCAGTATGTGATAAACAAATTAGAGAACTCTGTGATAAGGACACAGGTTCTAGATATCACAAATGAAGCAGAGATGAATGTGATGCTTTAATTGAACTTAAGAGAATGCAGTCAATTGAAATTAGACCAGCAGGCAAAGGTGGGAGGGGGTGATTGTCATAGATAAAGAGTTTTACATAACAAAAATGTATCAGTTGCTCAGTGACCAATGTACATATATAAGAATTAATGGGACAGAATTGAAAGCTATTACTGATAAAGTGCCCTTTTTGATTTTTGACTTGCTTATAACAGGCATGATCTCAGAAGACTTATTTAGTTATTTTACAACAGAAGTTCCACTTATACCTATTATATACAGACTACCCGAGGTGCATAAGGATGCCATGAACCCACCAATGAGGCCTATAGTGTCGAGTAAGGAGTGGGTGACAGAGGCACTGTCCATTTATGTTGAGAAATGCTTGCATCCGGTGCTAGATACTTATGATCATATATTAAGAGACACTAAGATGTTTTTACAAAACTGTTATTGTAAGACTGAGGGATTGATGAGTGAATATTATTTTGTGACCCTTGATGTAGCATCCTTATTCACAGTTATCCTGAATGACTGGGGTATAGATGACATCAGACAACAACTAGGTACTAAAAGGCCTTACACTGATAGTAAGATTAATTTGATTTGTAATCTATTGGAGATTATTTTAGAGAACAATGTATTTGTCTTCAGAAATCAGTATTATGTACAAAAGATAGGCGTAGCTATGGGCACGACTTGTGCCAATAGCTACGTCAGTCTTGCTTTGGTTCACTGGAAGCTGACATCATTTCTACAAATCAGAGAATATAATCAACATTTGCTGTGGTACACTCGTTTTGTGGACAATATTTTCCTTCTATGGGGAGGCTCAGAACAACAGTTACATAACTTTTTTGGGTATTTACATACCACTACTACATTCCTAAGGTTTACATGTAATTTCTCCTGTGAGAGTATAGAGTTTCTTGATGTAATAGTAGGAAGTCAGAGGCTAGAACACTGGAAACTAGCTTGTATAGGAAACCTTGCAGGAGGAATGCCATACTCCATAGAAGAAGTATGCACCCCAACCACATTAATAGAAATGTCATGAAGGGTCAGATCTTGAGAATTATGAGACTGCATAATAATGAGACACAGCTAATAACAGCTCTGGATAATCTCAGGGAAGACTTTTTAGAAAGAGGATATTCTAGAAAAGAATTGGATAGAAGTATAGAAGAAACATTGAAAGAAAGAGGGAATAGAGGACAACCTTACTTTGCACAGCAGGCAGATTCTGCATTAGACATGAATAGATCGGGTAATGGGAAGATTAGATTCCCAGTCTCATTTGCCAGTGATATTAATGAGTTCTGTGAGGTGTTCCAGAAGAACTGGAACATCTTGACAGCGGTAGATGAGCTTAAAGAAGTGTTGGAAGACACCCCACTGTTCTCCTTCAAGAATAAAAAATGCTTTAAACAACACTTATGTTATAAAACACAATTCGGCCACTTACTGCATCCACAAGACTAGGGACTTATATGTGCAGAAAGTGTGCCGCATGCAAATTCATGCACTCTTGCACTACTTTTATACACACATACAGTCAGACAGTAATTCAAGTGAATTGCTATGCTGACTGTCTAACTAAGAATATTGTGTATTTTAGTTTTTGCGTGAGATGTTTGGTATTTTATATAGGGACGACAAATAGAATGTTCAAGGACCGTATATTAGAACACAATAGGGACATCATTAATGGAAAGTAGAATAGTGCATTGGCCAAGCATGTTAAGGCAGAATGGAGAGATCATACGTTCAAATTCTTTGTTCTAGAGGTTATCAGAGAAGGGATGAGAGGGGGTGATGTGAAGAATAGGTCTGAAGCATCTGAGCAGAGGTGGATCATTAAACTTAATGCAGATACACTACCAGGCATAAATGAAGCAGTTTCACTGAAA
>NC_056728.1:1422032112-1422084612 GCF_019279795.1 Protopterus annectens | reverse complement strand
TTGGGTGCCGGGTTGGCAACTTGACACTGTAAAACTCCACTGCCAATCATGAGCGGACAGATGATCCACTGTGGCAACCCCTAACCGGGAAAAGCCGAAAGAAGAAGAAGAATTGGAATACTGCTCTAGGGATGGATGTAACTGAGGGGTGAAGTTGCGAGTGGTTTATAGGTCATAGGAGGGGGTTCACTGGTGAGGAGATGGCCTAGGTGTAACAGCTGTCGATCATGCATGCACTTTGTGTGTCTCATGATTATGGGAAGTAGTATGGACAAAGTGAGAGGAAGATTAACAAGCAAGCATTCTAGGTCTGTGTCATACCTCTCCACCTCTTAACTTAAGAAATCTGGACAAAGCCACCCACACATAATGGGGAGACAGAAGCTCAAAAATAGGGACAGAGTTTAAATATTGCTCTTATAAATGATCAAATTTGCTGCAATAACTGAGTTTGTATTAGCATACATTTTCTGAAGGATATGAAGACTGAAACTCAAATGCCTGTCATTATTTAGTTACTTTAATCTTTAATAATTTGCCAGTGATTTGCCAGAAGATGCACATTTTTATGACAAATGGACCAAACATATGAGGCATAAATCTGGACATTCTGTGAAAATTTGTATATTTGAGAGGTATAGTATGTGTTGCAGTCAGTTTGACTAACAGCTGGAGGCACATTCATAGAGTAGGAGAAAGGCAAATTCTGTAAAAAAGGTCTGCAAATGGTGATTTTTAAGGAACAGAATGGACTTGAGATTTCTGGCTACTGTTTTAATTGGGCAGATGGTTGTGCCTGCCTGATATTGTATCTGTCCCCCTTTTTCTTTATGCTATGTTAACTGGAGGTATTATGGTACTTTCGGTGTGTGGTGGGGCACAGTTGGACAGAATGTTGAATGGTGATGAACATGGCACAATACTGTCAATAGTGTCCATTTTTTTCCTCCTCTATTTTGTTTTCTCTCTTCTTGAGTTCTAATGTGTTTATCTTCTATTGCAAATAGCGAATTTGCAGAATTTATGGCAGATGTTGGAGGCCATTGTGGATCAGGAGGCGGAGCTCTTTCAGGAGGTGAGTCCAGAACGGTAGATGTTGTGGGTGAGTCCAGTAGGAAGAGACATAGTTCAGCTCTGAGGACCAGATTGGCAGCTCATGGTAAGCAGGCAGAGCAGTTGAGAGATGTGGTTGCTTTGGATTCTCCAGCACCTGGAGTGGCTCAGGAAGGATCAGCAGGTAATGATATTCTTTTGGAAGTCCTGTTAGGGAAGGTGGGTATTGAGTGTGTTGGGAATGATTGTGGGATAGCTGGGAATGAAGTATATCAAAGGTTGGTGAGAACTAGAAGGTATGTAGGGGATATGCTGCAAAATTACAAGACAGGACAGGGTAAAGCAATCAATGGGGAGGGTAGAGCAGAGGTGATGGTGGGGAGTTTGGGGGTCATCCGTGGGGGGGTGGGATTGTGTTCTGAAGCTGGGTTGGATTTTGGCATATACAGCTGGGTCATTGGTTAGCTACACAAAGTTTGGATCAAGGGGCAGAGACAGTTTTTCTGACCCCTCACATTCCATCTTCAGTAAAGGAGAAGATTTGGGAAGGGGGTATGTTGATGTCTTCAAATTAATTGATGTGGAAGTAGTGCAGCAACTGGTGGAATTGGAGATGGAGAATGGCAATGATCTTTTGGCAGCATTAACAGTGCTGGGGAGAAGGAGACTAGGTAGGCTACAACCTAGGACGTGGGATAATTGGGTGGTAGGTTTTATCTACTATATGGCCATTTGACTGGAGAAGGATACTTCTTTGGCTCTGCCACTTTTGACTTACTTCCTTATGACTCAGGAGGTTTAGGCTCTGTGGCCAGGGACTGCTTGGTTATGGTATGACCAGAGATTTCTGAAGTGGAAGGCAGTTGATCACTCCCTCTGCTAGGAGGTTAGACATCTGGACATATGGCTAGCAACTATGATAGACACTTTCAGGGTAGCTAGTAGAGGCAGAAGGGCAGGGGGAGAAGGGAGGGAGTGTGTTGGGCTTTTAATGCAAGATGTTTATTTATTTTATTTATTTATTTAGTTTTATTTTATTTTACATTTGTTGACCGGGATAGTCCGACTGGATGCATGTCCATTTTCAGCGGAGGCCCGGGGAGAAAAGCTCCAAGGGTAAGCAGATACAGCATTACATAATACCAGCATTACATATTACAAACAGACTATTTACAGAGATTAGATAAGTAAGCAAGTTAAACAAGTTCCACAGGTTACAGTTAATCCTGTGCGTAAGTCAGGATTAAATTAAATTACACAGTAAGATGGTTAACAGATTTTTACACATTCTAGAGAGAGTTAGCCAAGCTTGATACATTGATATAGCCAGTTAAGTGACAAATATTGTTTGAGTCTAGTTTTAAATTGACCTAAGGTGGAAAGTAAGGTAATATCAGCTGGAAGAAAGTTCCAGGATCTACTTACAGAGTTTGCAAAGAGAGAGTCACCGGCTGTGTTATTAATTTTGCTAGTCTGAATTAGTAGTTTGCTAGAGGATCGAAGCGGTCTAGGATTGTTATAGGGGGTGATAATATTTTTAAGTGCAGGAGTATTGTCCGGATTATAGAGGATTTTATAGGCCATAATCAGTTGGTTATACTGGATTAGGCTGGGTAGTTCAAGCCCCCCATGCTGATTTAGATTGATGCAATGATGTGTCCTAAAAGGCAGCCCAGTGGCAAACTTGGCAATGTGGTTGTGGCAAATTGAGAGTTTGTTAAGGACAGTCTTGTTTAAATTCGAGAGTAGAGGGGATGCATACAGAAGGGTTGAAAGAAGGTGAGAGCGAGCTATGGCAATTTTAGCTGGAGGGTTTAGGAAGGCTTTTATTCTGTAAAGTGATCCTAGTTTTTTATTGATGGTTTTGATAGCTTGGTTAACATGTAGGTCGAATTTTAGATTATTATCTATGATGACACCTAATAGTTTTGTAGAGGGGTCAGGGGAGATTATTGTGCCATCATTTGATTTTATGGTAAAGGTGAAAGCGGTAGACCTACGTGTTGGTGAAAATAACAGCATTTTAGTTTTTTTGGGATTTAGGATCAGACAATGCTCAGAAAGCCAGTTTTCTATTGTATTTAAGGTGGTCTGGGTAGCTGACCATAACTCTATTGGAGATGTGGCTGAGCAAATCAGAGTAGAGTCATCAGCATATTGGATACAGCTGACCTTTGGGATGACAGTATAAAGGTCGTTAATGAAGATGGAGAACAGCAAGGGCCCTAGTATAGAGCCTTGTGGTACTCCAAGGGTGTTAGGTAGAAGGTTAGAGAGTTTGCTCTGCCAGAGGACAGCCTGCTGTCGACCATTCAGGTAGGATTGAAACCATTGAAGGGCTCTAGTATCCAGACAGAATGTTTGCAGGGTGTGGATTAAAAGTTGGTGATCAACCATATCGAATGCCTTGGAAAGATCCAAGAAGAGGGCTGAGGATATATAATTATTGTTGCAATTATGGTTTATGGTGTTGGTAAAGGCTAGGAGGGCTGAAGTAGTGCTGTGATGAGGACTGAAGCCATGCTGAGTGTCTGCCATAAGGTGATTCTGGATTAGGTAGTGCATGAATTGTCTATGAATACATTTTTCCATAATCTTTGCAAGTGGAGAGAGTATAGCTATAGGCCTATAATTGGAGAATTCATTAGAGCTGCCTCCTTTGTGAAGTGGGATTACATAGGATATTTTCCAGATGGTAGGAATTTTAGCTTCTACTATGGTTCGATTGATTAGTATTGCGATGGGGTAAGCAATAGCATCAGCTGATTTTTATAGGTACTCGGCAGGGAGTTGATCAGCAGAAAGTGTAGTGGGTTTTAATTTTTTGATCAAGGTACGGATAAGTGAAGTGGCGACTGGTTGGAAGCTGAATGCGAGTAGGTTTCTAGGGGTGCTACTTTCAGAACCAGGGGAGCTAGCAGGTAGTTGGCTAGCTAGGGCTTGAATTGTCTCAGTAAAGAATCGGTTAAAACTGTCAGAAACATCTTCAGGGGTTTTATCAATAGTAGCAGCAGGGATTAGGGTTGAAGTTTGTCCAGGATGTAGTAGATTATTTAAACCTGCCCAAAACTTCTGAGGGTTATTTTGATTTACTGTCTGTAAATTATAGTAGTATTGTTTTTTGTCTTGTAAAATGGATTTTTTAGTTTCGTTCCTGGATTGCCTGTATTTAATGTGATCTTGGGGGACTTTAGAAGAACGGCATAAAGCCCATGCTTTGTTTCTAAGGGTAATTTTGAGTTTAGACTCTTTAGAAAGCCATGGTGCAGTTTTTGCCTTTGTTCTCTTTGAACAAACATGTGCATGCAAATCAAGGATCTCAAGGAATTTGTTGTTAAAGTATGCTACTGCCTCCTCTAAGGGGAGGTGTTTTAGAATAGACCAATTACATGAGTTTAGTTCTTGTTGGAATTTGGCAGGGTCAAAGTTTTTATTGTTTCTAACCTTTCTGAGTAAGGGTTGTTGGGAATTAATGGCTTTGTGCTTAATTACATATGTGAGAAGGTGATCACTTAGACCATCAGGGAGGGCTCCAGAGGTGTACAGTTCGGGGTGACTATTTATGAGTACCCAGTCAAGTATGCTTTATTTTTGGTTGGGTTTACCTATCCTGGTAGGGGTAGATATGATTTGTGTAAATGCATGCAGGTTAATATGGGTGGTTGGGGATTTTGAGGAACAGGTGCCCCAGTCTATGTTAAAGTCTCCAAGTAGTAGGGTTTTTTGGGAGTAGTGACATGATAGTCAGTGCAGAATATCTTCAAGTGTAGATATATTGTTACCTGGGGGAATGTATATACAGATGATATTAATGCATTTATTTTTATTAAGTTGCAATTTGGTGGCAAGAATCTCTAAGTTATTAATCTGAGGTGGTTGTATTACATCTATGGTGACATTCAACTCAGATTTATAAAGTACAGCTACCCCACCCCCCTTCCTCGAAGCACGATCCAGCCTGTGTATGTTGTACCCAGGTGGTAACACTTCATTGTCTGTAGTGTTAGGTTTTAACCGGGTTTCAGATAAACAGAGAATCTCAGGGGAGTGGACATCCAGATGTGCATGCTCATGGGTGTAGTGTAATTTCTTGCAAGCTTGTTCAAAGTATGAGGGCAGACATCTGGTGTTGCACTGTGGTTGGCAGGTGGAAAATTTAATGACTCCAAGTTCATTTTCATCTGCTATGGGTATTTTCACTTCTTCGTTCCAGGGTTTCAAAATATCCAAGCTAGTGGTTATTTTCGAGGGTTACAGGGAAGGATGTCTTTTAAAGAAATGGCCGGGGATCATTCTCCTGTTAAGATGGAGACACTGTGGTGTATGCTAAAGCAATTTTCTGATTCTTCTCTTAAAGAAGAGATAATCAAGGGCTTTTCTTTGGGGTTTTCTATAAAATCAAGGGTAGCTGGGGATGGGGTAGTTTGTAGGAATTTGTGCTTTGTTCGGGGGAAGGAAGATGTCTTGGAGGGTTTGGTAGAGAAGGAACAACAGGTGGGTATTGTTGGGTTCTTTTGATAACCCTCCCTTTGAAGGGTTTAAGGTCTCACCATTGGGTTTGGTTCCTAAAAAGGTGGGTGGCTAGTGAGTTTAAGCTTATTCACCACTTGTCATACCCAGAAGGGAGCTCCATTGATGATTTCATTTCTGTGGAGGATGCCAAGATCAGTTATGCATCTCTGGATGATAATGTGAAGGTTATTCAGGGGGGTTAAGGATCCATGGTTAGTGAAGGTGGATATTGAATCTGTTTTTTGCTGGTACGTGAAGAGCAGTGGCCATTGCTAGCCATGGTAGTAGGGAACAAATTTTACTTTGATAAAGCTATACCAATGTGATGCTCAGTGGCTTGTGCTACTTTTGAGAAATTTAGCATGGCACTGCTTTGAGTTTGGAAGCAGCGGGTCAATATGCAGAGGGTGGTGCATTATTCGGATTATTTTCTGATAGTAGCTAAGTCATTTGTTGGAGTAGCTGAAGGTTTAGGGAGAGTTTTTAGTAATGAGTGAGGAGTTGGGGGTCCCATTGGCTAGGCAGACGTTGGAAGGTCCAGCTAGGGCAATGGATTTGTTAGGATTGCTGGTGGATGATGAAAGGGGGTTGTTTTTCTTGCCAGATCATAAGATAGCCCAAAGGAGAAGATTGGTCAGGTGGTGTCCAAGGAGAAGGTGTGGATTTAGAAGGTTATGGAGCTTTTGCGGCTTCTGAATTTTACAAGCTGAGCTGTTCATCCAGGGCATATCTTTTGCAGTGTCTTTTTTGTTAAAAGGAGGTAAGAGCAAATATCATTGGTTCAGAGTTATCAAGTTGGTATGGGCTGATTTGGCACATTGGCTATCCTTTTTGTAGCATTTTAATGGTGTCTTTTTTTGGCAGACAGATTGGGTTGCACAAGAGGAAATGCAGTTGTTTACAAATGCCACTGGGGTTATGAAAATGGCTGCATTTTGTGGAGGGGAATGGTTTGTGGCTCATTAACTGGGAGGGGGGGAGGTTAAAAGGATGAGTGGAAAAGGGATGTCGCCTTTTTGGATTTATTGCCAATCTGGGTTCCATTGATAGTTTGGCAGGAGCGACTGAGGGGAAAGAGGGTAATTTTTAACTCCGATAATATGGTAGTGGTGTGAGTTTTGCAAGCAAAGACTGTGAGATCTGACTTGTTGTTGTGTGTGTTACATAAGTTGGTTTTGCAGAGTTTATTAATAAATTTTTTGTTCAAAGGTATCCATATGGCAGGGGTTAGAAATGAGATAGCTGCCAGTCTGTCTCAATTTCAGTTTTCCAGGTTCTCACAATTGGCCCCAGGGATGAGGAAAGAGGTGATGGTGTTGCCAGATTAGGTGTTGCATCTTGGGTTGATGGAACCAGGAGACTGGTGCAGCATTCTTGTGCAACATCTACCAGGAAAGCATATGGTAGGGCATTAATCGATTTTGATAAATTAGCCTGAGGATGAAGGATTGTGTTCAGACGAACTTTTATTGCGATGCTTGGTTCAGGCTTGATGGCCATATAAAGTTGTGCAATTGGTTAAGGTGGATTGGCAGCAATTAGTATATTTGCACAGGGAGCTGGAGTTCATGATTTCACAAAGTCCTAGATGGTAGGGCATATGCTAGGAGGATGGGGTAGAGTGGCTGGAGTGCATATAGATATGCATTGGCCTTTGACAAGACAGGTTTTGACAGTATTATTTAGGGGTTTGGCTTTAGTGGTGGGTGAGTCAGTGGACTATGTTTTGTGGCTTACTTTCTGTTTATGGATGCATTTCAGGGCATTTTGATTGTCAGAATTTTTAGGGTCATTACTTTGGAGAGATGTTATGGTTTTCTCAGGGTCAGTGCACATTTGGTTGCATAGGTCTAAAATGGATCAGTTAGGTAAAGGCATGCAGATCGTTCTTGGTAAAGATAGGAGTGTGGGGCTTTGTCCAGTGGTTTGGGCTATGGGCTTGATGTGGACTCATGTGGGAGGCCCTCAGAAATCGGTCTTTCAGTTGAGAGGGGAGTAAAGTGGTGATGGGTAATCAGTTTATACATATAATACATATATGGGTGTTGTGTTGTATGGGTTTTCCAGGTGAGAGGTTTTCTACTCATGCTTTCACTATTGGTAGGGGGTAATACCTGGTGAGGGAAGGCAGGTCCACTGAGGTCGTCTGGAGAGTGTGGAGGTGGTCTTCAAATCTCTTTTTATTCTGTATTAGGCGATGGATTTAATTGATAATTTTTTTTCATCTTTCAGGAAAGGAGATTGTCATCGTGCAACATTCTTAAATCTATTGGGCAGTGAAGAGGGCAGCAGTTAGGATGGATGGAAAGGACATGGGTTTGCATTGACTGGAGTGGACAGTTAGCTGGCATGGGATTAGAGGTCTTAGGTGGATTCAGCTTATGGATGAAATTGAAGTGATGCGATCATGGAAGGGAGTGCCATGAATATTGGTGACACATTTGGTTGGTAATGATTTAGATTTAATTCCTAAGACCCAGTTAGTGGATAGGATGAGAGGATTTGGTTATGTTGCAGTCATTATATCCAGGTATGTGCTGCATTGTATGGTCAAAGATTGTATTGTTTTTGTGTTGGAGGAATGCTGTTAATTTTAAGGCTTTGAAGCATGCACACTTTAGGCTGCCATGGCAGTTGTGAGTGCTGGGTACGTATATGCTAGAACATAGGGATTTCAATGACAAGGACCCAATTTGGTTTGGATCTGATGGGCAGCACTTGACTGAGTTTGTTTAGACTTGTTTAAAGTACATTGCGGTTTATTTTTGGAAGGTCTGGTGAAAGGTCTTATGTAAGAGAGGGAGAACAGCCTGTGGTAAGTCTGGTGGGTAGAGAAGAGGAGCAGGATTGTCCCTCTTCTGTTCCCCCTCTTGCTGTTGGGGTTGATGCACTGATTTGTTTTGGGGGGGCTGAAAGTGAGCAGTAGGATACTGCTTGATTGATAAATAAGTGAGCAGAGATATGGATGCTGGTTATTTGGGCAGGGTGAGTGGGGTACATTGCCCTGATGTACGTTATAAGGATTTTACAGGTGTGGTTGCAAGGTTATTGTGTTATAAGTAATATTAAAAGATGTAATAAAGTTGTATTTGAAATTAATAAAGGCTGTTGAATGTCATTTGGTGTCATGTGTATTATTGAAGGGGACCGGGTCAAATGAGGTTCGGGAACAAACCAATTTGTCCAGAGGCAACTTTGACAAGGGTATAGGGAGTTAAATGGGGTGGGGAGGTGGGTGTCTTTTAAGGAAGGGCTTTAAGGTTATGGAATAGAGATAGGCTTGTTTAGTTGGGATGAGAAGGGTTAATTTGTGAAGGGACTTTAGAGAAAGTGAGGTAAATTTAGTGTGGGGCTTCGGAGTTTTATAAGAGTGTAACTGTTAGGAGGAATTACATTTTGGCATGATCTAGTTACCCACCCCTCCCTCCCAATTTTTCTTTTATTTTGTTTGCTATAGTTATGGAGATGGGTATTAAGTGAAGAAGAAGGGCAGGCTTGTCCCTCTTCTGCTCCCCCTCTTGGTTATGGGGTTGATGCAATGATTTGGGGGGATGAAAGTGAACAGTAGGATGCTGCTTGATTGATAAGTGAGCAGAGGTATGGACACTGGTTATTGGATGCTTGACTGATAAGATAAGTGAGTGGAGGTATAGACATCGCTTGTTTGTGCAGCATGAGGTGGGATATGCTGCTCTGATGTATAAGGATTTTACATGTGTGGTTACAATGTTATTGTGTTATAACTAATATTTGAAAACATGTATTAAAGTTGTATTTGAAATTAATAAAAGTCATCAAATGTCAGTTGGTGTCGTGTATTATTACAGGGGGCTGGGACAAAGACAGCGATAATATCTGAAGCAGTAGTAAGTGGATCCATCTGTCTTCACTTGTGTATGCGTAAGTGGTAGTGTCTATTGGGGTTACTGTGATGACAAAAACAATGCAGACATGGAAAAAAAGAGTGTTGTGCTTATTAAAGCTGTACAGCAAATTGACACAAGTGTATATGTGAAGACAGAAGAGTCTCCCATATGCTACAGGTTGCATGTATAAGAAAGTCATTATTAAATAGTTAAATAGTTTATTTTACAACTATTTGCTTTAATCATGGCTTGCTGGAATTTGGCTTTTATAGTTTTATGCTTGTTTTTAAATAAAAAAAAAACATTTTCTCTCTCTTTCAGAACTATGCCTATTGCCATATGTGTGTCAATGGCAATTGCTACCTTCAGTTATTTGTTAACAAATGTGGCTTACTTCGCTGTAATGACTACAGATGAAGTACTTGCATCAGATGCAGTAGCTGTGGTAAGTACTATATGCACCTGTATTTTCAAAAGGTAATGGGTCACCACTAGACATGCACATTCGGCATGGTACCCTGTATACTACCATAAAAGATGATATGTTTCTAATGAAAGCCATACTAGGAAGCAGAATATAAACAATAGTGAATATTTTAAAGGCTTCTAAGGACTCCAGAAAAATATAGCATACATAAAAATAAGAAATGATTTTTAAAGTTGAGTGATTGGTCTTTATTTAGTAGTCTGTGTTTAAAGAAACAAAATATTCTTTCAGTCCTTATTGAAATTAAATTAGATCTGACTGCTCTTTTGTTTTATACCACTGACCTACAGTATAAAATTGAGTGTTTGTGTGATTGGGTTGTATGTAAGTATAGTATACTTGCAATGAATGTATTCTTTTTTTGGAGAAGACAGTTTTTATTATTGCAATACAATGCTAAATTCTCAGAAAGCAGCAAAGAAGCCATTGTGCCTATTTTATTCTAAGGAGTAACTGAGCATGCAATTATTTTTGTCCAACTGGAACTATAAATTAAAGAGAAATCCTGTCTGAAATGTATTGTTTCTTATTTTTTAGCTCATGATACTTTTTTCTAAAGCTAATTGACAATTATTATACTTTCTTTCGCTTTTGGAATGCACCTTCTAATTTTAACCATTAACAAACCATTAATTTGCATACTTTTAATAACACAATAACGTTTGTAATGGTAGTCAGTTCTTTGTCTTATTCAAATTTGCAGAATCTTATTGTGAGAAATCTGAATAAGTGAAAGTGAGCTGTTTGACTGCTAATCTCTTCCAATAAATGCATTCCAATAAATAAACTAGCAGGAACCACAGTTTTCCAGTTGTGTGAATATTTGTAACTGTATGGTATATTTCTGTATTTATGTGTATGCATATATGTGAAATAGAATGGTTAAAGAGTGTGACGAATGTCTCTCTCTGCCACACACATGCATACAGACACACACATGTGCGCGCCCACACATATGCAGAAGAAGTGTCTTACTTAAGCAATGTTTTTGAATGTTAGAAACTCAAAATGAACATATTATATTCTGCTTGGGACTTGAATCCAAGACAAACAACTTTTTATGGTGGTATCCCTGCCACTTGACTAGCAAGAACCACAGGGCAGTTACAAGCTGACATTTCCTTTTAAAGTCCATATTCCTTTCAACTAAGAAACTCCTTGCATGGAGAATAAGGTTAAATTATAGACACACAATCACAAACACACCAATGCAGAAATGCAGAGAAAGCTTTTGGCTTAGGTATTGTTTTTGAATGCCTGTAATAATAATAATAAGGGAAAATACAAGCTCTTGTTTGGGATTCAACCCAAGTCCTCCAGCTTTCTGTGTCATGGCTGCTAGACCTTCAGGTATTGAGTTGTTCCCTTAAAGCCCTTTTTCTTTACATGGGGGGAGCCCTCTAGAATGGTGAGTAAAGTCAATTTATATATTAGGTTATTCTTCCTGTATTCAGAGGCTGTTATACTGAGGAAATACCATGTATTGCAAGGTGCAGTAAACTCAAAGATGATTATATTAACTATGCTGATGCAGGAGACACTGACCTTTGTATGGGGATTATAGAGGTGGCTTTGCCACTTGGAATATTCTGTACTTTTTAGCCTAAAAACATAAATTTTCTTTATGAAGATGACTTATTGAATGCCAATTTCAAAGAAGTGTTAAAGAAATCATAATTTGATAAAACAACATGTGATCTTCTAAAATGCATGGGATGATAAATGTATACTTTAAAATGCAACAGATTGCTAAATATTAAAACACAGGTATAATGCTTCCCTTGTTACTTTTTAAAAGTGAGGTGTTATTTATTTTTGTTGTCGTTGTTTTTATTTGATAGAAGCAGTTAAAAAGTAAGGGTATACTTCTGTCTGACTTGTTTGCACTGTTCAAATGAGCAAGTTAATGAAAATGTGTTTAAAGCACTAAATTCAGGAAAGATGTGTTACTTATGTATTTAGTTTGTTATCTAGGCAGGAAATATTAGATGTGAGGGGCATGTGTTTTACTTTTTTTTACATTTTTGGATTGACTAGTGATTGACAACTTTTTTAATCACTTGTCACAAAGTAATTTTATTTTTGATGGTGAGACATAGAAACTATTGTGGCATATGTAGTCACAGGCTTCAAAAAATGATCAGATACTTTTTAAAGGAATGTTTAGGCAATAAATCACTAGTTGTTATTTGCAGAGAGTATGAGACTTTACGGTAGTGTTTTAAGAGAGCCAGAAGTAAGGAGAGACTAACAGACCTAAGCAGAATGAAGGTATGTTTGGCTGAGTAATTAAGGTAATTAAAGTATACAGCATTAAAAAATTGGTTCTGTGTTAATGGTAGAGACTCCTAGGCTTTCAAAAGAACCAAAGATAAGTTTGAGTCTCTGTGAGGACTATGAGACACTACTGGCTTGGTTAGCAACTGATTGGAAGAATGAAGTACATAGCTGATGGACACCAGCAGGTTAAGTTAGTGATGCATCTTATGGACCAGTAAGGAATGGTGTGAGCATTTGTTTTGTGAACTCTAGCCAGTAGTTGGCTCTGTGTTTCACTTATAGACATAACTAGAGTTTACCAGCAAACTCATCACTAATGCATGGCTTATTGTATCCTCTAGTAACACAAAATGATCATGACAAATTCCCCTAATGTTGTGGTGCAATAAACTATAAACAGCAAACAGAAGCCAAACTGTTCAATCACCTTTCTTTAATACAAAGTGCATCTGATACCTCAGCAATTCAACTTCTCATGATAAATTGCATTGCACATAGCAACTTCTTTTATACAGGCAGAACTCTGTTTTTAATTAATTGCATAATTAAGCAATTACATAACTTAGAGTCCCCACAATGTGCAAAAAATGCAATATATAACATCCAAAATTACGTAATTAAATACATTACTATTCAAACACTGCAAAGTAATACAAATTATTTACTAATAAATACTTAAGTATACAATGCAATACAAAACACTGCTAAAACTTCAAGTTGACTTCCAAATTCATGCCCTGGAACATAAAGTCTTGTAATAAAGAATCATTTTGCTTTCTAATTCATTTAATTTGCTACCAAGATTACCCCTTCTATGCAAATAAGGTTGAGCTAAGATAGTAAAGAGGAAGAAGCTAACATCTGAACCATAATGCACCTTATAGATGTGTTCTGCTACAGAGCTTTTAAAGTTACTATTCGTGATGTCACCCAAATGCTCCATAATACAAATCTTAACTTTCTTCTTAGTTTGCCCCACATACCATTTAGTAATGTTATACCCACAACCAATAATGTATACAACCCCACAAAAGTCACACACAAGATTCACAGTTGAATCTCTCTCTTGAATCAAACTTCCTAGCATTAATTTTGTACCTGATATATTCCTGATTTTACTAGAAACCTTACAGTGCCCACATGCAAAAGAACCCATGCCTTCCTCCATGGTCAATGCAAAAGTATACGTGAAATTCAGCAATTCCTTCAAACTGAGAAATCTTCCAGAAGGAAAAGTAACATAATTTGGGAACAGATCACCAATCATTTCATCCAAATAAGCCACATGCCATAAATTCAGCACTAACTTCTTCAAGATTTCAGAGAAAGTTGAGTACTTAGTGACAAAATAAATGTTCTTGTCCGCTGCCTCAAGTGTCTCTGGGTAATTTCTTCTTTTTATGAGCAAGAATGTCAGTATCCGCCTTTTAAACTTTTGGATTTTATTTTTAATGTCCTTCATTCAGCTACATTAACCAGATTCTGGGATTTCCTTAACAAGTGCACTCTGCACCTTCATGACATTCTGTGGAATTTTAATGTGCGACCTTAAATTCTGCTTACTCAATATCCGAAGCCAACTGAAAGTACATGCCAATGAAACTGCTTCCATTCTCAGTGGCGGCTCATGCCATTGGACTGTAGGACTGCAGCCCCCCAGCTGTAAAACAAACAAAAAAAAAAAAAAAACAAAATAATGAATTCCCGGAATGAAGTCCATGCATGCGTACTAAAATCCAGACTGGTTAAACAGCAGTCCAGATTAGGAAAGTAGGCACCAGTCTACAGATACCCCAGAAATCTATGTGGTTACAACCACATAGACTAGAAGGGGATTGGACTGAAACATCTGCAGTCTGTGCATTCTAACTGCAGGCTGGGATTTAGCACTTGCATACAGACTACAGACTTTGAATGCATTCCCAGGAAAAGGGCAAGTTGGAGCTAAATACTGGGACTATGGATTGCAGCAGGATGTCCAAGACAAAGGTGGGTGTAATAGGCAGGAATGCACGGAGCTTGATTTATCTGAGCTGTGAGGGATTTTATCTGAGCTGAGCTGTTTATTTATATGAAGCTTTTGTGGGCAGGAGCTTAATGGACATGGAGCGAGAGCTGTTTATTTTAAGTCCTGTTAGGGAGGAATGGAGCTTGTTTATTTTATCCGAAGCTTGCTTGCAGGAAATGAGCTGTTTACTTAACGGACAGAGCTGTTTGGAGCTTATTTTATCCGAGCTGTTTATTTATCTGAAGGTTTTGTGGGCAGGAGCTTAACAGAGCTAGATCTGTTTATTTTAAGTGCTGTTAGGCAGGAACAGAGCTTGTTTATTTTAGCTGAAGCTTACTTTAGGCAGGAACTGAGCTGTTTATTTTACAGAAGCTTGCTGGAACTGAGCTGTTTATTTTAAAGGAACGGAGCTTGTTTATTTTATCTGAAGCTTGCTTTAGGCAGGAACTGAGCTGTTTAATGTAAGCTTGCTGGAACTGAGCTGTTTATTTTAAAGAGTGCTGTTAGGCAGGAACAGCTGTTTACTTTAATGGAGCCGGAGCTTATCTGAAACGCAGGAAGTGTGTGTGTGTGTGTGTTTGTGTGTGCATGTGTGTGTGTGTGTGTGTGTGTGTGTGTGTGTGTGTGTGTGTGTGTGAGTGAAATGCACCAGGTAACATTAACTGGTGGCTAGAGAGTAGGCTCAAACCCTGTACCTTGGTACAGGTATTAAGAGCCTGAATACCCACCACCACTTGTGAAAGTGGTTCAGATTTTTGCCTCATATTTTTGTTCTGTTCCTCATTAAATCTGTGTTTTTTTTTGGATTTTGAATTCACTAAATAATGACAAACATTTGAATTTCAGACTTCATATTCTTCAGAAAGTACATGGTAACATAAAACCTTTTTATTCTAGCAATGTTCTAAGTTTATAAGATCAATATTTGAAATCTGTCCTTATTTTTGCGGCTGTATTCCCCCATTATTGGCTTTGTCCAGGTTTTTTGTGCTAAGAGGCTGAGAGCTATGGTGAGAACTGAATTCACTGAATATGATTGGGGGCTATATTCCCCCATTATTGGCTTTGTCCAGGTGTTTTTGTGCTAAGAGTCTGAGAGCTATGGTAAGAACCGAATTTACTAAATTATAGCCATTTAAGTTTCAGTTTTCCTGTCTGTCATGAAACAGCTGATTTGGCATATGATATGTTGCTCTGACTGTAGTGCACAGGGTCCTAGGTTCAAGCCTTGGCAGTGAAATGCATGGTGGTAGCACAGCATTTTGTTCTAGCAACTTTCCAAGATTATACAAGCAATGTTTAAAATGTGTCCCTGTTTTTTTGGGCTTTTGTCTCCTTCAATAAAATGTAGCTTTTTCCAGATTTCTTGTGCTCTTGTGCTGAAAAAGTTGAGAGATAATGTTCAGTGCTGAGTGGATTTTACGAGGAGCTAAGAGCTTCACGGGAAGATAAGTTTTATTGTTGCTTATGCTGAATCTACTTGCATTGTTAATAGCACAACAGGCATTTGTTTTGATGCATAAAGCTGTGGGTTCTACTCCTACAGTATGTAGATGCATTGCTGATATTGTACTGTGTTGCACTTTTAAAGGGGGCCGATGCTGCAGTCCTGAGAATGTCCTCCTTGGTGGAGATACCTAGTAACTATGAACCTGTTATCAGTTTGCCACCCATTCCCTATTGCAATGTTACCAGCTTATCATTTGTTTAATGTAACATAGGCAATTTATTTCTCAAGGGCAACAAGCACTTTATTTGTAGATGAAACAATGAAATATACAGTTGTTTGCTAACAGCAACCTCTTCATTAGTTACAGATCTCTTTAATGTGGAATTATTTACATGACTGACTTCTGCAGAGATTGTGCATATTTACTGATACTGGTGGATTGTAGAAGTTTGAGTAGACTTTTATGATGGAAATGTTCTGAACTGGGCAGTTTTGTCATTATTGCTGCATGCATTTTGTTTCATTGTTTACTGGAAAATGTTCAAAACAATAAATTTAAAACATCCTCTTAACTGTAATGTATTAAACAATAAATTTAAAACACCCTCTTAACTGTACTGTATTAAACAATAAATTTAAAACACCCTCAACTGTAATTTATTATACAAGGAATATAGTTTAATACAATCGGGCAGGTGTACCAAAGAACACATGTATGTTTTGTGTGCAAGGGGAGTATGATATGAAGACAACCCGAAGTTAATCTTAATCTGCCACTGGCCAGATGTATTTTTTTTGAATGTGGGTTTCAATGAATGTGAGTTTCAAGGGTAGAGAAGTTTTAATGCTAAGTCTATTTTCATTGTGAGACTGCATTGCTTTGTTTAGCAGATGTCTGTTAGTGTTTGTGTTGTAAAATGTAAAATAAAACTTTTAAATGAAATCCAAATAATCATAGTAAAGTAGCATGCACATTACAGTGTTTATGGTAAATGGAGTGAAATATCCAAGTAATGGGACATTAGAATGGCTGCAGGGGGGAGGCCCCATTCAGCCATGATGTTGTGAGGTGAGGACGGGTGGCAAACTCAAAGACAGCCCCAGCTGAATTATACCTCTCAACTGTCCAGATTTTCACAGAATGAATAGATTTTTGCGTCTTATTTTTGGTTTGTTCCTCATAAAATGTGTGTTTTTTTGGCAAATCATTCAGGAATGTAGTCACTAAATAATGACACATTGAGTTTTAGACTTCATACCCTTCAGAAAAATGCATGCTAAAGCAAGAACTGTTGTTCTATCAACTGTCTAAGTTTTATACAAGAGCAATTTTTAGCACTGTCTGTATGTTCCTGCAATATATTTGACCTTCCCCAGATTTCCTGCGTTAAGAGGTTGAGAGGTATGCACAAATAAATTGCTTTATAGAATAAGGTATATCCAAACCTCTCAACTGCCCCCGACTTTAGCTCAAAATGTTGCTCTCCCCCTAATAATCCCTCCGTAAAATGGAAATTTTGGAAGAAAATGTGGAGGGTTTATAATTAATAAATAATTATAATGATCAGAAATGCATGTAGATTCTCTTATTTTGTCAGCTGCTCAACTTAACAGCACTAATATTTAAAAGGTGTCCCTTCTTTGACAGGTTCCCAGCTGTATTGTGTGGCTATTTTATATTTCTGCATCACATTTTTGGTCTGTTTTTCATAAAATTGCTGTTTACTGGCAAATTAGTGGCAAATCATTAAAGACTGAAGTTAGAAAATAATGACAGACATTTGAGTTTCAGATTTCATACCCTTCAGAAAATTCATACTAATGCAAGACCTACTATTGTATTATCTTTAAGTTTATAAGAGCAATATTTAAAAAAAATGTCCTTATTTTTGAGCCTTTGTCCCACTTCTATATATGGCTTTGTCCAGATTTCTTGATTTGAGGTTGTGAGGTATGGCTAATGTGTCAGCGCCATCACTGTCATCCAGAGACATTTCAAATTGTGACATACGTGTTGCACCCCACTCCCCCATGTAGTGACTCGGAATGTGTCCATACAAGGCAAGGAGCAATTATGCAGTGTAAGTGTGCAGAGTATCACCCCCATCCAAGGTAGACACAAGTACTACAGTGGCTTTTCATCTGTCTTTGATTTTGCAGAATGTTCGCGTTTTCTGTCATATTTGTATACTGTTGATTTATGCTTCTTATTATTCAGAAAATTCATGTTGTTGTAGTGCCTGTTTTAATGACCATGAGGTAAGCTTGTCTGAGATTGTAAGATGTAAGTAAGCTTTAAGCATACCACTCAAGAATTACCAACATTGAAAGCCTTTTTGTTGTTGCTATGCAGAGAATATTTATATAACTAGATAATGTACAAGCCTTAGGTATTGAAATTCATATGACTGTATTTGTAATAAAGAACAGGATTACAGTATTTTCAGAAGCTCATTACATTTGTTGGAGACTTGCAGTCATTTTTGCAGGTTTTACCCATAAACTAAACAGAATGCCAATCTATCATGTGTGGTCCATAACCTGTGCAGTAATCCTTTAAGCAATTCATCTTGAGCTTGTTTCTTGTTTGCTGTTCATTTTGCACTTTGATCATGTTTTCCCCATGAAACAAGTAGATAGTTGTTGTAAGGCAGCAGGTCTTTTTTGGATAAGAAACCTTTTTACAAGTGGGGGTATCACAGAAATTGCTACTTTCAGCATGTTACTTCGTACTTTTATAAAGCTGAATATAAATTATAATTAGAACTGCAGTGGAAGGAGAAGTGGTTTGAATTGAGTGCTGTTTGCTTTTTTATATTTGATGTTGACTGGCATTCTAGTAATGTATTTAAAAAGTAATTTATTTTTTCATGCCTCACAACCTTTTTGTTTCAATCTAGATATTAAATAAGCTGTCATGTAGCCAATGCATTGAAATATTTTTTTCTTCTACACTTTTTTGCCTTGATTGGACTTTCATAATATTGGTTTCGCACCCAGGGCAGCGTATTTAATTAAAGTTCCAGTTTTTGTGGTTTTGAGCCTAGCCCTGCCCCTTTCTAGTTGGTCATACCCCTTCCTGTTGGCCCCACCCATTCAACTCTCTCCTGCTTGATTTGAAGTCACCAGCCGCCACTGTCCATTATTCTAACAAATCTAACTCTTCCTCACCAAAGTCCCAGGAAGGCAAATAGTCAACCTCTACACTCCTCAGAGTGATATTCAAACTCAAATATTTCTCAAGAAGTTAGGTATCATAAAAGGGTCTTACCTCATTCAACATCAGACATACAATATACTCAAATTTCATACTCTTGTCATCCTTACTCACCGATAGCCACAGGTTCTTGTAGCCAACTTAACTTCACATTCTCTCAATAAATCAACAAACAAAAATTTGTCCGGATTAAATGGAGTCCGAAATACACCCTGAACATAGTTAGCTCAATCCAAGGATATGATAAACTGAATGTGAACTTGTGTTCTGAAGGTGATTATCATATAATAAACTGTTCATTTTTAAAAGAAAACTTGTGGGCTTGACTCAGATGTCACAATGCCTCAGAATTTTTTCTCTGGCCATTCAGCTCAATCACAGCAGTGTAATAATTTGGTGACATAACAAAAGGAAAATTTGAGTCCATATGATTATTAAATCAGCTTGGACTTAATAAGTGTCTGCAAGTTTGTGAACAGTATAATAGTTTAGACAGGGCAGGGAGAACACTTTGGTCAACTGAGTATTTGGAGTAATATAAAGGTGAATGTGGATCAGTATGCCTCTTTTACAATTGTGTTGTTTTAAGGTGCAATTAATATGTTGCTCATACAAGTGGATCAAAGGTAACTTCCAGTAATCTGAAAGAAGAAACAACATACAAAAGATTTTTTTTTCTGTGCCATATATTGGAGATTTATTGCAATCTGACTTTTGACAAACAGCTGGGTAGAACAGCACAATCCATGTCATATGGTACCCTGGGCTCTTCTCAAGCCAACACTTTTCTCAGCTCAACTCACCTGAGAAGTAAGAAGTCTTCCCAATCTTCAAACCTGAGAATGAAAAAAAAGAGTTCTGTACTTCTGTAACTGTAGCAGGCTGATTGCTTAGCAAGCGGCCTGCTACCACTGCTGCCACACACACTGAGCTTTTCACCCATAATCTCACAGATTAATAAATCAATATTGGTACTGTGCTTGTACTCCATCAGCACCTGCAGACTGTACCATCTAGCAGCTTGTGTTTAGGGCAGCTGCCTCACTCAACCCTGCCCTAGTTAAAGCTCAGAATAGCATTCATTTTTTGGTGTTAGTTTCCATTGTGGATTTGAATTTATGTTTTAATGCTGGTGAAATTGTTTTGGGGTGTCAGTGAATGTGGCTAAGGACTCTGACTATTAGAACTGTACAATAATTTCAGCATACTAAATGATACATGCTTGGTGACCCACTGTATGCATGTTACTCACAGAGATTAAAAGTGTGCCTAGTACAGAGCCATGAACACCACTGAAATGATGTACTGTGAAGTAATTTCTTACCAGACCAACTTATGGTTTTTGAGTGGTTGGATAAATAACTGTTAAATGAATACAGCCTGTCTTATTAATTTATTTATCCATTCACTGTTTACTGGGATATTCACAGCATTATAGGACCACTTTTCAGTGGAGACCTAAGGTGGTATTTATACAATAATGGAAATGTGGCCAAGGCATTGGTGGACTTCTACTCTTTTTGGTATGGGCTCTGGGATGTTTTGCATACACCTGAACTATCACCACCTCATGTAGATTGGGCTTTGGTTTAACAGCTCGTACCCAGTGTAACACACTCAGGATTGCAGCACCCCATCCCCATGCTGCATTGCAGTGTCAGCAATACATCTACCTGGTGTGGGAATAGAACCTACAGCCTTTTAAACCACAGGGCATATGGAACCTGTCATACCAATTAAAATGATCATGGAGAAGCATATGTTAGCTAATGTTTCTAAGGGATTACTGTGGTGGACCATGATAAAGATTTCCATAAATCAAGAAAGACTGCACTGGCATATTAAATGTAGTTTAGTTACCAATATGTCAGATTTGTGAAAGTCAGGAGAACCATCTTCATGCCATGCCCTGGTCTAAAGTCATATTTAGCTCTAATTAGAATGCAACGTCTGGTAACTTCTGTCATCAACCATTGAATAATGCACTTTTTGTGAATTTCAGAGATAAAAAAATGGATAGCTATCTGATAATACGGAGTCATTTTGAAGGGTGGACCATCTTCATCTAGGAGTACAATGATTGTAGATTTCTGAGAACTGATGACTGTGCCTTCCTTTATATATTTTTCTTATACGGGAATCTGGAATGCTGTAGCATGGTTAGTCTTTTTTGTATAACAGTCTGAGATTGCCTGTTAAGAAATAACATATTTTCATATCATATTTTCCTTTTTTTTTTGGAATGTGGGGTTTCTGTACCATTGTGAGTTAATATTTTTCTTTTATAGAATTACCTGAAGTGACTAGCCATATTGAAATGTTGTCTGTAGCTGCTGAATACAATATTTGTTGGACTTCACTCACTTTCTGGAAGATGTGCCATTCACTAAGTTGAAGTATTATAAATGACTGCTTACTTTGAGAGTCTAGAGACATTGTAGTAAACAGTCATTGATTTCATCCAGATTGTTTTATGCTATATTCCAAACACACAAATGAGCTTTTTATTCCCTAGTACTGATTATTTTGCTTTTGTGACAGCTAAGAACCTTTTAGGAGCGTACGCTTCATGCATCAATGAGTGGTGCCTAGTTCCCTGTCATTGCAGTCTGAAGTGCTCTCATCTTTGACTCAATCACAAAATAATGAAGGTTTATAAAAGGTATTATATGGAACTTGTTGTTTTATGGTTTAGGAATGTAGGTTGGGCTACTGTCATTCTGTGGTGTTGACTTTTCAAAGTCTAGAAGTCTGAAATATTATGAGCAATAAGCTATTTGAAGCAGTGATGCAAATTTCTAAGTAAAGAAATGCATAATTTTATGAATACCTAACACAGTGTGTAACAGATGATGGAAGATCAAGGAAAAGCTTCATATCGACAGAAAGAATCAGGTGAATTGTTATTCATGTGTATAAATAGCCATAGTTATATACAGAAGAAGGCAGACTTTGAGGTGCCCTCAAATATGTTTTATTTTTGTAGCTGCTCTTTAGAACCTTACCTTTGGGCTATTAGTTATGTTGGCACCACAAGCAATGTCCAGAATACTATTTTTTCAATTTGCAAAAATCCACTTGTAAAACAAAAAACAAAATCCATCCTCGCAACACATCAGGTGTACTTATTTTTTTAGATTGCTGACTTGGATTTAGAAAAATTTAGCACACTACTTCACAGGATATAGCACAATGGATGACAACATCCAGCGTGGGATCAATTCAGAGACATAAATATTGCATTCACAATACCCAAGAAAACAGTTTGGGTAGCATCATATGCAAATGACTACATAATGGCATGCAAATAAGCAACGTTATAGAAATGAAATTGCAAATGCAAATGAGAATAAGCATCATGGCAGCACGATTTGGAAATATATTAAACTAGTACTAACACTGCTTCAGGCAATGACTTTGTGTGCCATCATTCCTCACTGAATTAATCTATTGACCACAATAATATGTTATGATTAGCATTTGTAGTAATGGGACAGCATTTGTTAGGGGCTGTTCTTGCAGCTATTTGTCTACAGTGGTGCAGCCTGTTGCCCTCCATTTTGCAAATGCATCTGACCATGACCATGCCTGGCCTGGGATAGCATTCATGATGGGGACATTATTGGTTGCTATCTTATGGATAGAAACACTACAGGGACCTTGTAGACATGTACCACCTTTATATGGAATCTCATGGTATGCATGGAAGAATCAATCCCTGTGGAAACTAAGGTATGTGTATCATTGAGCATGTTATGGTGGCCTTCCAGTGGCCACCAGAGGACACCGGGGGTGTTTCACAGAAATCTGTCTCATGAATACTACAGCATCTCATTGATCTAATACTACAGTGTGCGAAGTTGCATATGTGATCCCTACCAGCTGCAGAGGAAATATGCACCACTGTGCAGGGCATTGTATGAAATAACCCATTTCTCTGAAATTCTAAGCCATCAGTTGCACCCACATGACCTTCAAGGCCCTGTTTGGTCTATATGACTACAGAGATGTCAACTAGAAAAATACTTACTCCATCAGTCATCTGGTGGTATGCGATTTTAAAGGGTTTTGTTCACAATCTGGGTGCCATCCAAACAGCTACCAAGATTGCAATATCTAGCACTTGTCTGATCCATACCAGCAAATTTTTATGTGGTTATGTTGCACAGATACATCTAATTAGTAGTTCAACTCATCACAACTAATATGCTGCACAAGTAAGTCAGCAGATGTGCTGAATGTCATTTGTATGCTGGATAGACACTGGAGCCTTGGATTCTGACACCTGTAAGTGCATGACTGAGATGTCACAAAATTCTGCTCGGTCACAGACCCAAAACACCATTAAGCAGGTGTTTGGAGTGTTGATGGCCATATTTTGTGGTTGGATTCTTATGGATATGTGCTTTACATGTTCTTTTCACTTTGCAGTGTAACACAGCATAATGTTCAAAAAGTAGTGAGAACCTGGGTCAGAGAGACCAGATTCAGTACTAGAGGATGTATTTGGTGAGGAGTCATTGGAGGAACTGGCTGGAGGTGAGTCCCATAAGAGGCTGCGGTAAGCTAAATAAACTGTGCTACAGCAGTGGAGTCTGGTCCACAACTAAGGATCAAAATATGGACTACAAAAATGATATTTTATGCATGTAGTAGTACATCGAGGCTATGCCTCACTGGTAGACTGTTGTGCTGTTTCTCCATGCTCCTCATCAGAGACTGACACTGGGTAGTCTCAATTAGTCACAAAGCTGGACATGAGCAATATGTCATAGACGTTGGTGGACAGCAGCATGATACTTAGTTTGGCTGCCTGGAGTACATCCTCATATGACTTGCAGAGCAGGAGAGCTACATGGCCATGACCACTAAGCTATCACTATCTGATCTAAGCCATGAGGACGGTCATGTTTACACTCATCAATGTGAAACTTGACATGTGGTCTTTATCCAACTCTATCCTTATCATGGTGTTCCTCTTTTGTATATTTCATCTTGCCTACCCATTTCTTTGTCCAGTACTCCCCATCACCATTTATCCACCAACTGTCAGTTTGTCTGAGTATCTCCTTTGCTCCCCTCTTTTCTATCACCTCCTTCCCTGTCACTCTTTGTCTGTGATATACAAATGTGTGTTTGCTCTCCTGTCTTCACCAAACCCTCTTTCCTACTTACATCATCACCCTTCCTTTCTCCCTCTCCACCCTTCTTCTCAAAAATTAAAAAGGTACTGTACCACAGAAAGTTAGCCTCCTGCATCCACCTGTTACATTTCCCTTCTCCTTGTCTTTTTGAGTGTTCCCCTGCTTGCTAGTTCCTCTTTATGAATGTTCTATCACCCCATTTCCTTCACATTCATTATAGAAATGTAGTTGGCACTTTGTTTGTAGCCTCTGCATATGGTATTAGCTGTGCCCATGTTGAACATTAGTTGCACTTTGATATGCTTGTGGATGTGTATCCTGTTGACAATGTTGCCTGTCCATTACTGGGCTTAAGCCACTTGACCTTGCCTTGTTATTGTCCATATCTCTGTTTAAAATGCCTCTCAACTCTCCAGATTTCTGCAGAATGCCCAGAGGTTTGCCTCATATTTTTGGTCTGTTCCACATAAAATATGTAATTTTCTGGTAAATCACTGAGGAATGAAGTCACTTAAATAATGATATACACTTGACTTTCAGATGTCATATCCTTCACAAAATGTATGCTAACAAATCCTGTTATTCAAGTAACTTTATAAGTTATAAGAGCAATATTTAAAATATGTCTCTATTTTTGCGTATGTGTCCCCCCCATTAATTTAGACTTTGTCTAGATGTAGTGTGATAAGAAGTTGAGAGGTATGAAATGTGCAAAATCCACTTATTACACAAATGAATAACCTATTTATTCAACACTAGCCTTATCAGGCTCACAATAAGTTGCCAGTTATGCATACCTAATCCCCATCAGGTTGCATTCAGCAACTTTGCTAATGATATTTTTGTTGAACTGATACAGTGCGCTTTTTTCTGAACCACCTGTATTAATTCTTACATGAATTACCCTACAACTGTCCATTAAGAAGAATTATTATTGAGATGTCATGCTAGTCATTAGGATGATATCTGACTTTACTGCTGACCTCGTATAGTAACAAAAATTTCTAAAGAATCCATATTTAGATCTGTTGCACTTATAACCAAATCTCAATTCTTACACAGTGATCTGTAGTTATTTAACTAGAGATATCAAAGGTAGCAAATACTCTTTTATTCAAGAATTTTTTTTCTCTTGCAGCTATGCCTATTTTAATAAATGCTGTCAGGACATAAGTTGTAACTGTAGGCCGTTATAACAGTAGACACTCCATAGCAGCGATCTTTTTTGTTGCTATTTTATGTTTAAGTTATTACAGTTATCAGAACTATACGTTGTGGCTATAAATTAGAGCAACACATTAAAATACATTACTTTGTTCTTTATTTCTTTCACTTTCTTGACAATCATACATCATAGGTGCTTGCAGGAATTGCCTATCATATGGAGTGGGATTGTGTGTGAAACTAAAAGTTAGTTATATGCTCACTTTAACCAATCATTCATATTGTTCTTGGGGCCAGATTTGCTAAGAGCAAAAAGGTTGAGATACATTACAGTGACCTTTATTTCTTCAACTTTCATTAGTCTCATTCATTGGGAAGTGGCTGTCTATGCTGTTGTCCCTTTAAATGAACAATCACAGGAGCCATGTGTATGTAGCTGAGCACAACAAGATGAAATACATTATTTTGGCCATTATGCATTTTAACATTTTTTCACAAACAGACATCCCATAGGTACATAGGAGTTGCTATGTTTTGTGAAGTGCTAGATTATGTGTATAATGAAATGTAGTTATATGATCACTAATAAAAGATTGTTGATGCCTCTTGTGGTATAATATGTGTCGGAGAGTAACAAGTTGCTATGTATTAATGTGATAATTATGTCTTTCACTTTCAGTCATAACCAAACAACATAACTGAGTAGAGAAAGTGGTCACATTTTTTAGTTTAATTTATAATGGTGCCACCTGGTAGTCAATATGAGCACTTAGGTCATAGGGAAGGCCTCCTAGATAACCCCCCTGAGCATATATGCCCAACACACACAGTGAGTGCAACCATCATTTACTTGGGATTGCCAGTCCTATGTCTCCAGTTGCACTTAAGTTGTCTGAAATCCTCCTCTTGTTGTTGGTGGTGAACACACCAGACCATTATTTTTCTCATCCCAGGATGGGCAAGTAGGCCTGTCCTCTCCTACTGATGTCTACTAATTTCTGCAGTATCTGAACTCCTGTTTAAATTCAGGTTGTCTGACCTGTAGTGAGGGATTTTTTTAAACAAAAACATCTTTATTAAATCATCACTGATGACATAGAAAATCATACATTTATATAAATGAAAACAGACCATACTGACATATTTTTAGTTACAAATATTATACATCACTTATAATCTATCCAGTCATTGTCAATCGAATTTTACATAGCATTCAAATCCTTCCTTCGTTTAAACTCATTCTTCTTCCAGAACATTATGCTGCATGTCTTGTTCCCACAATTTCCATTTTTTATGTAATTTGCTTCTACCATTCTCTAATGATCCCATTCCCTGTTGTTTTATATTTGTTACTATATTCATTACTTCTAGTATAGTTGGTTTAGACTTTGATTTCCATTTTCTAGTAATTGCTTTTTTTGGTAGCCATCATAATTAGACTCAGCAAGGTCTTACTAATTAGACTCAGCAAGGCCTTACTACCTAAAGTAAGGGCTCTGTCACTTTCAAACATGGAACAAGACTATTTATTTCACTTTCAGTGCAAAAATAAAATTGCAGAAGTGCACAGAAAGTGACTGGCTATCACTTGACCAACAGATAAACAGTCATTGAGCTATAAAATAGGAGTGGTGTGAAGAGTAGAACTCTGCATGAAAAGAAAGGATGACGTTTTTGCTGGGAAACACATGGCTTCTTCACAGTATGCTGTAGTGTAGCATATCATTCTGCTGGAATAGTTTGTACATAAATGTAACTGAAACTTGTGTTTGTTATGTATTAGAAACATAATAAAGACATAGCCCATGTTTTAGGATTCAAGTTGGTACTTTATTATTATAATTCACAGCGTCACCAATGATAATGTTATTGTAGATTCATTCACAAAATACACAAACATTTTTGCTTTTTCTCACTGACTGCCTGTGCATACTAGATTAAATTGTACATATATTTTGTTTTTATAATATAAAAACTAAACATACGATTTGTTTTTAAAAGTGATTTACAACATTTGTAATCATAATACAGACAAAAACGGAAAATGTGAGGAACTGTGACTTGGCATTCAGAACTTCAACAAGCAATTGAAAATCTGCATGGTACATTATCAGCTTCTGTTCTGTGGAAGGACAGAGGGAACATATCTGATACAAATCTAGAAGAAAAAAAAGGAACAAAGTTCCCAAAGATAAAAACCAGCAGCAACCACTAAAACTTTAAAAAAGGGCACCCAGAGGCACCAGATGAAAAGAGATACCACTTCCAAAGTTATAAAGCTAAAAAAGCAATCCTTTGTTAATGCTTAATGAATTCACTGTATTTTCACCCTCTAAATAACAGGACTTCATTAGATATAATGCCATTAAAATTCTGTTCTTAAATACCCTAAATCTATCATCAAGGCAATTAATCGAATAAATTAATTAATCTTAAAATTTATTCTCAAGCTGCCGAAGTTCACCTGTGGAGGCAGGGGTCCTGATTGGGGTATATCTCCTCAATATTGAGGAAAAGTGGACATTGCCCAATTTAGGACCCTGTTGAAAATTCATGGGTTCATATCATGCAAGAAGGGTGTAAATATACAGTTCCCTATCAGAAGCCTGAAACACTATAAGCCTGAAAATCAAAATCCTGAAAACTAAAGCCTGAAAATTCAAAATCCAGAAAACCCAAAATCCTGAAACTCAAAATCCTGAAAACACAAATAATGCTAATATGTCACTATAAAGACACTAATATCTACCAACTGACCCTGACCCTAACCCTAACCCTAAGGTCCGTCACTATCGCACACTCACCTGACCCGCGCCCTAACCCTAACTCACTTAAACCGCCCCTAACCCCAATATTTGTCACTATTGCATACATGCCTAACCTGCGCCCTAACCCTAACTCACTTAAACCGCCCCTAACCCTAACATAAAACCAACCGCACACTTACCTGAACCCAACGCATGACCTAACACCACAGGGTTAACAATTGCAAAGCCACAATGACGTCAGTATGTCCATTTTGTGTTTTCAGGATTTTGAGTTTCAGGATTTGGGGTTTTCGGGATTTTGAATTTTCAGGCTTTAGTTTTCAGGATTTTGATTTTCAGGCTTATAGTGTTTCAGGCTTCTGATAGGGAACCAAATATACATATACAAAATTTAATTACAGTAATATAGATATAAATGAAGTATATTTTAATGTATTTATTAAATGATTTAATTTTTTCCTTAACATAAAGAGTGACATTAGTAAAGTTTTAATAGATGTAAAGTTATTTTCAGAAAAAAAAGAATTTGGAGTTGATGTTTATGGACACTGGTGCAGGGGCTAGACAGGAAAAATAATGTAGAAAGCAAAGCATGTTTAACCCTCCCCTTCATCCTCAGTTAAAGATCTTTGAGAACCTGGTAGAAAAAGAACTAAGGGGAGCTATTTAAACTAATAAAACCTACCCCAGTATCCCTTTTCAGGAAAAAAGTTTATTGGATGAATTAAGAAATAATAAATATATAAGACTCATGAAACCTGATAAAGGGGGTGGGATAGTGCTTGTGGATACCATGATTTAGTTGGCAAAAATGATGGAGATTCTGAACGATGACACTAAGTATTCTAGAGTATCGATTAATAAGATTAATGTAGCACATTACAAGATAGCCTTTGTGCTAAAAGAATTATTAGATGAAGGAATGATAGACCTAGAGACATTTAAATAGTTATGGATTGATAAACCCCAGATACCATCCATATTTGGTATCCCAAAAGTACACAAATCCCTAAGTGATGCTCTTTTCAGGCTCATAGTGGCCTCAAATGGTTCCAAGACTTACCCTATAGCTAAGGTTTTAGACTTCAAACTAAAAAAGTATGGAAAGAGCAAAATAGTATACTGAAAGTTTCCTGGGGCTTTTTAAGAAGTATTAAACAAAATTTGTAGAAGAAAGAGTTGATTTTTTTAACAATAGACATTGTAAACCTTTATACAGTGATACCTCACTCCACCAGCCTTTCATGTTTTGAAGATGCCTTAGTGGACAAGAAAGGGTTTTCTAATGATGACTTTAATATTTGTTTTGAATTAATGGGACTTATGCTGCATAATATATATTTTTTATAATTTGAAGGGGAGTATTTTAAACAGGAAAGCAGAGTAGCAATGGGGGCCTGTTGTGCCCCAACCTACTCAAATATAGTGTTGTCCATTTGGGAACAGACATTTTTATTTAACTCCATTTATGCTAAATGTTGGAATTACTACAAGAGATACCTGTATGACATTTGTATTTTCTGGACAGGATCTGAAGACATAATGTATGAATTTCTTAAATACATTAACCAGACCACAAACTTCCTTAAATTTACCTATAATATTAATAGAGACAGGATGGACTATTTAGATGTAACTATTCACAAGATGGTTGAAGGTCAGGGTTTCAAATCCAAGATTCACTACAAAGGCACATTTTCCAATTCTTATTTGTACTTCACTAGTGCCCAGCCTTACAAGCAAAAAAGAAGCATTGTTAAGGGGCAATACATTAGGGCATCTAGGATGACTTCATAGGAGGATGATTTTTTAAATGAATGTAGATAAATGTATAGCATTTTTAAGGAGAGAAAATACCCTGGGAATATGATGGATGCAGTGATGAAATACATTTTTAGGGGTTAATGAAAATAAGAATAAGAACAAGACTTTGGAGAAAGGTGCAGTGAAGAATGACATGAACTACATATACCATGAACATTAATAGTGATACTTGAAATATCCAAAAAGTGATTTAATTTAATAATTGGAGGATGTTTGCCAGCTTCTCAGATTTAGAGCCTATTTTTAAGGAATCTCTTAGATTTGTTCTGAAAAAAAGGCAAAAACTTTTATGAAATGTTAGAACACAATCTGAAGATGAGAAGAGGGCAGAAAAGACCTGGTATTTTTATGTGCGGAGAATGTGGACAGTGTCCCTACATATCAAACAAGGAATTTATTTATGTAAAGGCAAGGGATAGGTGGATAGAAGCAACCACCTACTCAAATTGAAACAGTGCAAGATTAGTATATTTAGTGGAGTGTAAAGGCTGCGATGCTTTTTATGTTGGAAAAACTACAGGTAAACTTAAAAAGAGACTATTTGAACACCTATATGATGTACAGAAGAAAGATACAAAGAATGCACTATATAAACATACTTTAGAATGCAAACAGGCAGATTTTAGTTTTTTTGTCCTAGAAGAAATACCTGAAGACCCAAGAGGGGGACAATGGGATACCAGAATAGAGTATAAGGAGGTCTATTGGCAGTTGATGTTAGAAGCCAACAGACTGCATACTTAAATGAAAATATATCTCTGGTATCTATTTTAAAATTAAGAGCTGCTAGACTCTAGACCAATATTCTTATAGTTAGGTGACATATATACACCCCTTACAGTTTATGTATTTGAATATGTATGGTATCAACCTCTTGAGATACATAGAGTACACATAATTCTTAAAAAAAAATGTCAGCACTTTTGAACTGATTTTTTGAGACTTTACATAATTTATTTATACTTCAGACGACTAGATGGCATTTCTGTTCATGGAAATAGTAGATTTTAGGCCATATTGCCTATTTAATGAGATTTATACATATTTTTACAGGTTTTTCAAAATAATTATTTATTTGTTTTTATACATTTTATTATATTAATCAGAGATGTTTTATAGTTCACTTATTAGTATTATTTGTATGACTAGTTGCATCCTTTATCTACACATTTGGGCATTTTGGTAGCTTGAGAAAGAATTTTTAGATTAACAAATTGTTTAATTGGACTAATTGTTTTGGTGATGGGATTAGGGTATTAAAGAACAGAATTTGTAATGGCATTATATCTGATGAAGTCCTGGCGTTTAGAGGATGAAAATGCAGTGATTTCTTCAAGCATTAATAAAGGATTGTTTTTTATAACTTTATAACTTCGGAAGTGGTATGTCCTTTCATCTATCTGTTGCCTCCAGGTGCCCTTTTTTTACAGTTTCACTGATAACAAATCTAGGCTGAGGGGGTTGCCTCATCATTGCCCATCCTATTTATATAGCAGAGGGTGTACAAACTGACTGTGCTAACAGCCCAGCAGTCAGTGATTTCATTGTTGGTGTTTTGCTCAGTAAAACCACATGATGTTCAACAATAATGTACCATGATGATATCCATTCTTAGGGAAGTGCCTATCTTGTAAGTGTTAGTAATAGAAATGTATTTCATTTTTTAGTAGTGGAAGCCCACAATATATCTCTGTAGCACTGCCACTATATCAGAAGTAAAAATCATATCTGTTTTCCACCAAAGGAAAACTAGGAGTGTCAAATTCAGCCCTGACCTGCATTTAAATCCTTGGCAGGGTCCAACTTACAGGTTAAGGTACATTTTGTATTTGTGACATATCACAGTTGTATGAAAATGATCTTATTACCTTTTAAAGAGGATTTGACATATGGATATTTATGCATACGTTCCAAATGCAGTGGTTCATAGGCCTGTCAGTTTCATCTTTTGTCATTTGACAGTATACTTAGCTTCAGATTCTGTGGGCTATATGACTTCTACTAAGGCTGCACTACACTGCACTGGACCATAATATATCTTTACTGAACTTAAATTGCTTCAGTAGAAACATATTTTTATCCATAAAAATATATATTTTTTCACTTGTTTTATGAAATCACTCAAAGACAGTTGTCTCAAAATATTTAAATGATGCGATTAAATTCAGTATAGCGCATGCATTTAAATTCTTTAGGTTATAATTGCAGTCTCAATTCTATTTTGAACAAGACAAGAGTATCTGTTTATAATTCTGTGACGTATAAAATGATCTGTCAAAACGGTATTAACATATCTCATTTCATATATAGGTAACAATGTATAATTTTGAATAATGCTCATTTTCCACTGGGGGATACAACACTTTGGCTCACGCTGTGTTTTACAACATGGAGACAGAATATATCTTTGCTGAGTTGTCATATATAATTCTCTAGATATTTTTTATTTGTACCATCCAATGGTTCAAATTCTCTGATTTAAAACAAAGTTTGTAGGTTATGCTCAGCATTGCCTGCATTTCAGTTTTTGAGAATAAAACTGCGTTTTTTTACCACGGTTTCTTGTTAAAATTCCATGAAATTCCATGAAATGTTATTTCAAATTCTAAAAGGAGACTTGACATTTGACTTTTTATAAAAATAAACAAAATGTAGGTATTCATAGACTTTCGCATTCTGACATTTTGCACTATACTTGTTTCCATAGGGGGAGTACATGACTTATGCTATGGCTGCGGTAAGCAGTACCAGTCCTGGTTATATCTAAACCAGGCCCTCATTGAAGCAGACGTACAAGTCATTATATTTTCCAGAAAATTTTTTCAGTTACAACATGCTCAAATTCAGTGGTCAAAAACAGTCAAATATGTGGTGTAAATTCAGCTTTAGGTTACATTTAAATTGATAGAGGTAGAACTACTGTTTTAGATACATTTTGCACCTCGTCAGTGTCCCATTATAATTTCCTGAAATATAACTATAAACTCTCAGAGATAAATTCACATATAGCCTTCATTCATCAGTACCAAACTGAAAGGGGTCATAGGTTTTTTTACTGCCACAGTCTTGCATTATACTCACTTTTCGTTGTAGTCTATATATCTTTTTTCATCAAAACAAAGACTGCATCACTGATCCAGAGCATATTTTCACTCAGTGATGAACTATATCTGAAAAAAAAAAAAAAATATATATATATATATATATATATATATATATATATATATATATATATATATATATATATATATATATAAAAAACATGTTTTAATTTATGTAGTTAGTTATTGTTAAAAATACTGGATTTCTTGTTGTTGCACAAACTTTAGGCATACATGCAATGAAGTAAATCGCATACAGATGAAGCTGTGCATGTACCTTTAAAACCGGAATTAACAACCAAATGCAGTCTATAACTGTGGGTCATAACATATTAAAAGAAATTTCATAGAATATTTTAAATAGATTCAGAGAAACAGCTCCTTATTATGAGGTACCACCAGCATTCCTTTGGCGCACATTCTTTTTTCACACTCAGATCACAAATGTACTTTTCACATTTTTTTTCAGTTTAACAAACAATGTACATCACAATCATACCATGAATCCACCTTTCTAGCATTTTTAGTGTTATAGCAAAATACACACATTTTAACTTGCTCTGACAGAGATTCTCATGTTTCATTTGCAGTATAGGGATGCCTATCTACGTGTCTGGAGTCAAATTTTCATACAAATATCTTGAATTATTTCAGAGATGTAGTCACTCACTGGTTTGTTCAAATTACGATAGTAGTTTGAAATTAACAAACTGTAATATTTCCATAGAAGGCAGATGAAAGCAGAAACACAGCTTTCAATTCTTTTCACAGTAGCAAATACTAAAATATTCAGAAACGAACATATGCAATGTTTGTAAAAACATCAAGTGCAAAACGAATGCACATGTTTCTATGAATGTAGTTGTTTTTATTTATCTTGCTGTAAAAATTAAATTAAAATTATTTGTAATTAAAATTCATTGATCACTTACTTTTTTAACTTTATCATTAGGAAACCAATCAAAGAGTATTTTATTTCTGAAGATGCTAGCAATCATATTATATCAAACTCTTTTCGACATATACATATTTATATACTGGGACCAAATATTACCAAATCAGTAGTGTAGAGACCATTACCGGAAAATAAATTTTTAAATTGGGGGTTAAATACCAAGCAAAGATGCCAAATATATATATATATATATATATATATATATATATATATATATATATATATATATATATATATAGTTCATCCCTGTTTTTACAAAACAATAATAAAACAAAACAAAATATCAGAATAGAATGCATGACTAAAGCAAGGGTAGTGACCGATATACAGGGAAGATAAATAAGTGACAAGGGAAGAACTGAGAAAGAAACTCAGGATTCTGAGGAACTACAAATCATGTGTGGCAGGGGAATTACTAGTCCCTGCATTGAAGTGACCACTTAAGGTGATAGAGACCTTTAATAGGCAATATAGCCTCTCCTTTCACTTTGTAGTCTTGTTAAAAAAATCCTTTATACCACTTAAATCTTCATTTAAATAAAATACTTTGGTAGTCTGGTCTTGTTCAGGTCATGTTTTTTGACTTCATTTGCTATGTTAATAGGAAACAATATTTTTTCATGCAACAAGCAATATGTCAATCCTTTGGGCAGCACAGTCCTTCAGTGATAATATGCCTGTTTCACAGTTCCAACTGATAGTCATTGTCTCAGTCTACATGGAGTCTCATATGTATTCAACATTTGCATGGATTTTCTTTCCTAGTATTCCTTTTATCCTCTCATACCAGCACCATCTGTAAAAAAAGTTATGGTAGGTGACAGGCTGCACTGTCTGTAAAAATATTTATAGTAAATGCTCATTTCTTGAACTATCTCATTATGATTTACTAATGATAAAAATAAACAGAAATTTAATTTAAAATTACTGTTACATGACACTTTAAGGAAACACATTGTACGAATCAGGGCAGTTTCTTAACATATTAACTCAGTCATAATGTCAGAATGATTCATCAACAAAGTTAGAACAAAAACACGTCGAGCATTGTGAGGGCATATGCCAAAATGAGTTAATAAGTATCATTACCTCCGGAACCACTAATTATATAAACAAAGGTGCATTTATGAAGGAAGATTCTTGCTTCATTTGTTTGATAACTTTGAATTCAAAATAACGAACACAGTCTGGAAATTGTACCTTCTGAAAAAAAAATCATATGAAGTTTGAGAGAAACTATGCCAAACTTCTACAACTGGCTTAAATCAGACATTGTCAAAAAGAGTTTATTAGATATGGCATAAGAGTATGCCATTATTTTTAATGCCATATTGTGCTCTGTTTTGCTTTTATACTAGTACGAAAGTATATAAGGCTTGGACATAATTTGTTTGGAATTTTTGTCATTGCCAGGCAAATAGCAAGATAAAGCAATGGTAAGGACATACTATGAAGAGAGACATTTCATTTTTGTTTCAGTATGTGGGTCTACATGGTGTGTAGAGCCGCGCACAGCTGTGCAAACAAGGTTAACACTGTGCCATGCAAATTACAACATAAGCAGCTGAATTGTATGCTACTCAACCAATCCAAGATGGAGGGGCTATTCAACAAATTATTAAGCATCCGTATAGACTCAGTGCTGTTTTTTTCTATGAATTCCAAAACCTATTGGAATATAGCCATGGAAAGGATGTTAGGGGCTGCTGTGGCTTTTATTCATGTGTATGTGCAACAGGCTGAAGTCTATGCTGCTGCTGTTAATAGACAACAGCCAAGAAGGAGAAGGGCTTTCAGATCCTGGGTAACTTATCATAATCTACATGATGTGGAAATTGTAGAGCACTACAGGTTGGATAGAGACACTTTATAGGAATTTGCAACTTCTGTAGTCCTCAACTCAGAGCTAGAGCAAACTGAGGGGAACCCATCCCAGTGGAAACAAAGGTATGTGTAGTCGTAGCTACAGGTATCTTTCAGAGAATGACAGGGGACATGCTGCAGGTGTCACAGGCATCAGATTCCCGGCCCCTGAATCTATTCTTGAATGCCATGCTCCAACCTGCTAGTGACCACATATATTTTACCCATACTCCTGAGGATAGGGCCAGAAATATACAGGAATTCTACCTTGTAGCACACTACCCTGAAGTACCAGGTGCCATAGATTGCACACACGTAGAAATTAAGGCACCACCCAGGGAAGAGGGAAGGCTCTACATTAATAGAAGGGGCTTCCACCCAGTTATCTGCCAAGGTGTGTGTAATGCCAAGGGAATCATCTTAAATATGTGTGCTAGTAACCCAGGCAGTTACCACAACTCACATATCTGGCACACCTCCCAATGGTATCAGATGTTCACTAGGGGGGCATATACTACAGGGTCACTTACTGGGGGATGCAGTTTATGCACTGGAGCCATGTCTGATGTCACCCATCAGGAATGGACATACACCTGCTGAAAAACACTATAATGAGGCACAAGCTCAAACCAGAAATATCATAGAGTTTGTGTTTGGGCTGCTGAAGTCATGGCTCCAGTGCGTAGATACATCCGGTATAGCCCTGCAGCATAATCCACAGACATGTACTGAAATATTCACAGTATGTGCCATGGTACACAACATCATCCTGACATAACTACTTCAGCAGTATCAACAAGGGGAAGGAGCACATCACACCACCAGTGGCAATGTCACCACAACCACATGCAGGTGAGGAATTAGAGGGAGAAGCCGCAGCTGCTGTGGGTGTAGACAGTGGTAGGCATGCTCAAGATGTACTCATATTGACTAAATGACAATGCATAGCACACTCACTCACCACCTAAGGGCCTAAAACCTCCCCCCTATACACATGCATATAGTAACATTGATGCCAGGCAGCTGTCTCAACCTTTACCTCCCCATGTATTGGCTGTGTACTGCTTGCATCAGACAGAGTCAATGTTGAACTAAAATTGTTACAACTGATGAATTTACAAGGTAAGTGTTGAATGTGAAGTGTAATGTGCAATAATATGAATGGCTGGCATATCCTTGCATGTTGTTACTTAGTAGTGTAAGCAAGTTAAGGGTGGGAGATATGTACAGAAATGACCTTTACATGTGACAGCAGAGACTTATTTAGCTTATATGTATCCATTATTAAGTAGTAGTCCTCAGGCATCAAAGATTCACACAGTCATACCTCTAAAAAGTAGTGATGGTCACTGTATGTCCTCAGTTTAACACCATACATTTGTACTGGAAAATCATTAAAGAGAGAAGCTAGAAAGCAATGATACAGATTGCAGTTTCATACTTCAAAACCCCCATAAGATCATTAACAATAAAGATAGAAACATTGTGATGCTGTCAGCTGTATAACTTTCCAAGACCGATATAAGTCAAAGGTACAATTAGCAGTTAAACATCACAAATGCAGATAAAAGTAAGCACTAAGTCAGCTATGCACCCTGAGCATCAGACACAAAGCTTACGTATCCCTGAATCCAAAAGATACAAAACACAGCATGGCACAGTTATCACCACTTGCACAGGTTGTTGGTGGGGGGGGGGGGTTAAGAAGCCTGGGCTAATACAAAAGGTTGGTGAATGTATGTGAGTAAGAAAGAGAAGCAGGCAGACAGTCGGATAAAGCAAAATATGGCCAGTGAGACAAAATGCATATTAAGCTGCATGGCTGAACCATGTAACTGTTGTGTGCGAGTCTGTATGGTTCTTCCAGATGAAAGTGGTGTGTGAGTGTCTGCATGATCACAGCCAAGCTCTCCACTAACTCTTTGTCTTGGTATGTTGGACAGGTATGAGCAGTGCATGATAGAGGTGACAGTTCACCTTTGTCATCCCTGACCATGTAAACTTCCTCTGCCACGTGCTCCACTAGTGCATCCATACCCACCATCATATGCACTGCTACCTGAACATGACTGATGTCTCCTGGATGATCTCCCCTCATGTGGATGCCCAGGACCATGATCCCATGGCCTGCCATGTCTGGGTGTGGACAGCTCAACCACTAATAGTGCAGTGGAAGTTACTGTCACTAATGGGAGCATGATTGGTAACAGTCATGAGATGGCTGACAGTAGATGATGTGACTAACCTACGCCAATGAAGATTCTTTCCCCTCCCAGCAGACATTCCATCACAGACACTGCTCATTACAATGTGTCATGCATCTGATCCAATGAATCAGCAACATGGTGCAGCCAGTCACACATTTTAGCCTGTGCCCCATCTACAACCCTAAACATTTCTCTGCTGGACATATAGAAATGTGCCTGTTTCTCCACGATGGCCCTAAACATACATTGAGTGGTCTGGGGAGAGACACCTGGATTTGGTGGAGGATGGACAGCTGGCCTACTCTGAGCACCCATATCAACCCTCCTGCATGGCACCTTGTCCACCCTCTGGCTATGGCTAGAGTCAGCAGGTAGTGAAGCTGCAGTAACTACACTTCCCTGATCAATCGTCTCACCCTCCACCTGTCCAGTATCTCAGGGCTCACAGGAATGGGTAGAAGTAGGCCTACTGGCTATGTCCAATGGAATTTCAGGGGATGGCTGTATGTCACCTTGGTATCAGTTTCAACCTCTGCACCCCCCAGGCTGTGTTGCTGTTTGGCCAACATCATCATCAGAGTCTACTGATACTCTGACACCAGGTGGTAGAAGTCACACACTTCCACTGTCAGGAACACCTGTGATAATAAGCAACAAACACAGGAAAAAATGAATACCTACACTACTATAGTCTAATATATCCTAACAAACTAACAGTGGTGCCACTATTAGACAGTACAGCAATACACACAACAGTCCTGACATTAACAGCACACACTAAAATAATTATTTGAATTGTTCATCAGTACTAAGATAAAAATGTTTGGCTCACCATGTGCAGGTGATGGTATGTTCTGTATAATGGATGGTCCTTGCAGAAGTTAAGCAAAGGTAAGAACAACATCATCACAATTAACAGCAACACAGGGGGTAATACTTAATACTTTTTCATGTTTATCTGTCCATTAACTATACTTTCAACAAGAACTTGGATGACAAGTCCAACCAAAGCCTGTATGTAATCAATCAGAATGTGTCACTAAGTGTAACAATCTTCAAACACCCTCCCCAAAAAAAAAATAATCATGTGAAACAGAGCTAACGTATTGATTTAAATTGTTTTACTATACAACAGTATTTAACAATTGAAATACAAAAGCCTACATGGACGCTTCTCCTGAGACATGCTTGCTGTTCTTGAAACAGTATCACCAATGTCAAGGACATGCTGTTCTGCACTTTTCTGGGAGATGTCTGGATCCCTGTCAGTAGACATGAACTCTTCATTTGCTGTCAGTGGCAGCTCTGTAGAAGCCCCTCGCTACCCATCCAATCATGGGCTACTGCAGTTGCTCTCCTCCATGCAGATGAAATTATATCAGTGGCCCTATGATGCACCTGGTCATATGTCCTGCTGTGGCTGCCCACTGCTTTAACATTTGCAATTATCTGCTGACAAATTTGCATTCTGCCTGACATATCTCTGCATCCCCTCTCATGCAGGAAGGCATCATCTTGCCTAAAAGCTTCAACAATTACATGATTCTCAGAGTCAGTGAAGGGTGGTTTTTGGGGATTTAGATGACTGGGTGCTATAGTCCTAGGTTTCCTAAAAGACAGCAGAAGGGTAATCCACATATGTATCACATAATTACAAAATAACTCCGCAGATAAAACAGAAAAGGTAGTATTCCAGTATTAACCACTGGAGAAACATAAAACAATCTACAGATTTGAAATATGAACAACAAGGCGGATACAAAACAAGGAGAGTAACAATAGTGTCCCATCCAGGAAGCAGACAGAACACCTGCTGAACACCTACAAACAGGACTTCTGTAAAAGGGCAAAGGTCAGAAAATACATTGTTGCAATTTCTGTGTTCCATCACGCAACTGCACTTAGAGGCATTGCACGGCATTTAGCAAGGGTCCCCAGCAGCTGCAGCCATTAAACACCTGCAGACAGTATTCAGACAACCAATAAATGAGACAAAGTACAATTAATCCTGTTTGTGCCATAACAGAAATGCAGCTTTGCTCCCCCACCACCAAAAGAACAGGCAAATTACACATTTTACTAACAAACCATCTTTGAAATGCTAAAAGTGCTATCAAATGAACTGTCTTTAAAACATGTCTACAGATTTACCACAGATCATTCCACATTAAGATATTACCAATCACGTATACCTGTGAAATGTTGTGATAAACATGCTAATGCCATCAGTGTATTTCTATCTAATGCATACAAATAATAGTGTGAAAGCAATTGTTAATAAAAAAAAAAAAAATATATATATATATATATATATATATATATATATATATATATATATATATAAACTGTTAAACAGATTTTTCTTAATTACATTTTAGCATTTGCAGTATATAGTTGACAAAATGGAAGCACACCTTCTCAAGTTCAGTATTCCTCTGTGTAGATATATTCCAAAGTAATAGCCTCTTTTCTGTGTTCTCCACATAAACAATTCTCCTCACCTTTAGTTTCCCTAGTTACATGACTGCCTTTTTATGGTGTAGGTTCAGGGCTGTCAGCACGGTAAAAATGCAAATGGGGTGTGAACTCAGAATTGCTGAATCTCAAATACTTGGCTACATGTATCTGATGTAAACATAGAGCAGGCACTCCCTCAGTGTTTGTTTTTAATGGATTGCAACTGTGAATGATTACTGGTAGGGAGAAGGAAGATACAACAGCAATGCAGACTGCCCTACATCCAGAAGGTGTATCAGATCAGACTTTCAAAGTGTTAGATGTAATTTTGTCAATGTTGGAAATGTAAGCAATCAGCACACAATTCACAGGTTCTGTTCATTTACATCTAACCTCCCTTTCTTTGTGGGCAACTGCATATTATATTATTGTTGTTTGATAGCCTCACTTATTTTAAGGACAGAGATGTATTTAAAGAACATCTCATTTTGCTTTTATTTGTAATCTGATGAAGCGTAGGTAGTTCCTACGTGAAAGCGCTAATTTTCCTGGATCCCAATAAAACTGTTTTGTTATATCCTTGACTGGATTTTCTTGTGACATTGGACTTATGAGCATCGTGGTTTGTAACTCTAGTTCCGTTCCTGTGGTTTGCTTTACTCTTGACTGGAGCTACATTCAGTGACTTTGTTGCTTCCTTTTGTTTTTATCGGACTGCTTTTTTGTAGCAACTAGTCGCACATGATGGAAAATGCTGCAGCTATAACCGCCAATTGTCTGGAGCCGAGGGACACTACAAATCTATGGAATAACATCTTACATCAGGACCTGAACCCTTTATTGACTCTGGACTTCACCAATAATGTGGGCATAACAACTTCCAACATGGGTGAGAATCTAGTGGAATTTAACACACTTTTAAAATCATTTACTGATGACTTATATTTTTTACAGCGTTATGTGTGGCAAAGACTACACCTTGAAGCTTGCCAGCATTTTCGCGTTATCCCCAGAGGCATGCGGGTTTTCTGCATGCCTACTTATGGGGAATCTCATCCTGCCTTACTGAAACAGTGGCAAGACCTTAATATTGGTTTAGGCTTTAATTATATAAAATTGCTTCTGCAATATTTCTCGCCATTGGAAAGTGAACTGAGAGCTAAAGTTGATACCATGTACAATGACTTAACTGAGAGGTTTGTTTCAGACTTTTGTCGAAACAAATTACATACTGTTTGTATACAAGTTAGTGCCTACACAAATAGATTAAACATTATTAAACAACGAAAATTGGCAAGAGACTACAATGATTTTTCCAGGGGTCAGGTGTTTGTTTGGCTGAGATCCCAGGAGACTCCTGGATCTACACATGAGTCTAACAATAACAATAATCAAAGCAGAACTGATCAAGTGCCACCGATACGTTCTGCCCAGGTGGCTAACAATACAGATACGCCTATTTCTTCTAGCGATCCTATTCCATCTTTATTTACGGATCGCACTGAACCCTCTGTGGAATTACCATATATGATACCTAATGATATTGGACTTTCAGCAGCTAATATGCCCCCACCGAATCAGCAGGCTTTATTCAACAATCAGACACCATCAGTTCTAGGAGCGATACCTAAGACAGCTACATCGGGCAATGTGCCTTTTTTGCCTTACAAAAGGAAATCCACCTCCCAAACCAGAGGGAGGTCCGACAGCAGGGACCGTCAGAAAAGGAAACTTTTCCGGAGACAGATCCGGGAACAACAGGAGATTAAGACAGTGACTGGCTTGGTTTTCAATTTCTCTAATCTTGAGCTGGACAATTTCACTACTAATTTACTTAAGAGAGGACTGAATTTTGTCCCTGCCAAAACAGCTGTTCTTACAGAAACCCTTGTAGATCTCAGGTTATTTTGCCGTAAACTTTCCTTGAAGCTGTTATTTTCTCAGAACGAATCAATGACAGCGAATCCGTTACAACATCAACTTCCTTTTAAACGACCTAGTTGTTACGTCCCAAATATGCCATCACATATTGAATGCTATTTGAAACTATGTGAAAACGATTTATATTCATTTTTTCAAGATAGGGACTTATACAAGAAAGGCAGATTTTACAATCTGTCTAGCAATGAAGGCGCATGCCTTAGGAATCTTAAAAACAACAAAGATGTAATTGTCAAGCCCGCTGACAAGGGGGGGGGTATAGTATTATTGAATACAACTGATTATGCAAAGAATATGTTATGCCTACTTTCTGATACCACTACATATCAAGTAATAGACAAGACAGATATTGTACACATCATACATAATATACAAGATTCCTTATATGATTTGTTGATGTGTCGGCAAGTCAATTCAGAAGTTTATGAATATCTTCTCATAAAAAACCCTGTTACACCAATAATTAAAGGATTGCCCAAGATACACAAAAACGAATTAACTATTCCAATGAGACCAATTGTCTCAGGAGAAAAATGGGCAACATAGAATATCTCCTCCTTTATTGAACATATTTTGAGACCTGTAGTTGACAAATTCCCTTCTATTTTGAGAGATACCTACCAGCTACTAGAGAGCATTGACACACTGACACTTGACATGAAGGATCGAGAGTATTTATTGATTACATTAGATGTAAAGAATCGCTTTACTTCTATCCCTAATGATATAGGAATAGATTCCATTAGGGAACTTTTGGCTACGGAAACAAATTTTAGTAATGACAGGCAGATCTTGATATGCCAACTATTAGAACTTGTCTTATACAACAACATTTTCATGTTTGGAGATAAACATTATTTACAAAGCTGGGGGGTAGCCATGGGCACCCCCTGTGCCAATACTTACGCAAACCTCGTACTTTACCAATGGGAGAGGTCCTTTCTCTTCAAACATGAATTGTACAAACACGTGAAGTTGTACAGGCGTTTTGTCGATGACATACTTATCGTCTGGCAAGGTTCACAAGAGATTTTTGAGCAATTCCTATCTTACTTAGAAACTACTACCAGCTTTTTGAGATTCACTAAAGAAATCTCAAATATTGAGTTAAATTTTCTTGATGTTACCCTTAGTTTCAGGGACAATGGTACAATAGCTACATCTCTATTCAGGAAATCTGTCTGGAAAAATAGCCTCCTTGTGTATGATAGTATGCACCCTAGGTACATATTTCATGGCATAGCCAAGAGCCAATTCATTAGGATATCAAAATTATGTAAAGAATCACATACTCTTACCCATGAAGCAGATCTTTTAGAATCTCTCTTCCTGGAAAGAGGTTATCCAGCAAGAATGGTTAGGAAGGTTAGACAAAGTATTATAGGAGATATAGGATTGAAATGTCATAGCTCTGTTAGAACAAATGATGCTATTATAACCCTACATGATGAAAGACATATGCATTCCACATGTACATTAGACAACAGAATAAGATTCACTATTAAATATACCAGTGACATCATTTATTTAAGGGAAATTTTCTTGCGTAATTGGAATATTCTCATCATGGATAGTCAGACTAAAAAATTGGTAGGAGATAAACCTAACTTCCTCTATAAAAACAGAGAGAATTTGAAGCAAATTTTATGCAATGATTCTCACATTTCGAGCAATCTTACGAGTGATTTGAATCTGGAGCTAGGGACTTATGCTTGCAATCATTGCAATAGGTGCCAATACATCACCAAGACCCAGATATATAAACATCCTAGTAATAACTTTGTATTTACACCTAATTTCCACGCTACATGTGATACATTGAATTTGGTATATCTTGCCAATTGTTTATTGTGTCAAGCATTCTACGTAGGCCTGACGAAAAGGAAATTACAAGAAAGGATATACAATCATTTATATGATATAAACAGAGGTGTTGAGACAAATGCTTTAGCAAAACACATCCACGAGTTCCCTTCACATACTTTTTGCTTCAGGGTATTACAAGTAGTGAGAAAAAATCCGAGGGGGGGGTGACCATTATAACAATCTGTCCATTATAGAACTCAACTGGATTCTGAAGTTGGCAGCTCACCGACCTCCGGGTCTAAACCATGTTTTATCAATTAAACCCATACTTGTACAGAAATCTTGATTGACTTCTTTATATATTAGCTGCCACATTTTGTGATTTATTTTATTATTTTATTATATTTTTTGTGATTTATTCATTCCATTTCTCCACCAGATATAGTCATTTTGAATTAGTTCTCATTGCAGTAATTCAATGTGCCTAAATGAGCTTAGATGTTTATATTTGCAAATGCATGTTTTTGAACAACAACTCATCTCGATGTACATTTTTGTCATACATCCATCTTTTTTAAGATAGAATGTATTACTTGGAACAGTAGATGAAATTATTATGAAAAACATTATGTTCCTGTTCAATGTACATATCTTACCCCTTTCTCATGAGCTGATCTAAATTATGTCTCAGATAGCTGAATCAGCATATATTTATCCTGAATAGTATTTATGGAACGACACTTTTGATTGTCATGTTCATAGGAAAGGACTAAGACTTTGATTCCATTTTTTATTGCTATGATTGTATTGCTATGTAGTTGTTTCTAAAAATATAATGCATCAATTTGCATGGATTTCATGCGCCTATAATCTATTTGATAATAGTAAAGCTTTTGTAAAAGGAATTTGCAAGCATTCGTTGTCTGGTGAAAACAGACCTTTATCGTACGGGCTTTTTACCGTACGGCATTTTAAGCATATACATAAACTTGTTCAATACCTTTACTAACATTTTATATATGTTTTTAATTAGAGATATTGCTTCATTGTTACTAATTAGACATGTTTGGTAACTATGGAGATTAATTTTCCCGCCCAGAGATGAATTTAAAGAACATCTCATTTTGCTTTTATTTGTAATCTGATGAAGCGTAGGTAGTTCCTACGTGAAAGTGCTAATTTTCCTGGATCCCAATAAAACTGTTTTGTTATATCCTTGACTGGATTTTCTTGTGACATTGGACTTGTGAGCATCGTGGTTTGTAACTCTAGTTCCGTTCCTGTGGTTATTTTAAGGACAATGCTATAGAATGGCTTACAGACTGCATGTCTCAGATAATTGGTCAGATAAGAGAAGAATGAGCAACAATCCCAAAGAGGAAAAAGAGATCTGCATATTTGCAAGCAGTACTCATAACTGGTTGTGTGATCACTTAGTGCATTACATATAAAAATACTAAATGTACAATTATACAATGATCCCCCATTAATATTCCACAACGTGCACGCTGATTGGTCAGCGTGCATGTTGTAAATCAGAGTTACAGTAATGGAAAAAGGTCCGGTTGCCCGGACTTTTTCCATTAGTATAACCCCTATTTTTTCCATTGCGTTTTACAACTTGTCTCTGAGACAGCTTTAAAAAAAGCAACAGAGATTTTCCGTTGCTTTTTTTAAAGCTGTCTCGCTATGTTAAATTCCTTTAACATAGCGAGACAGTGTGTAAAAAGCAACGAGATCTTGCTTTCTCTGTTGCTTTTTTCAAAACTGTCTTGCTTTGTTAAATGGGTTTAACATAGTGAGACAGCTTTAAAAAAAGGAACGGAGATTCTCCATTGCTTTTTTTAAAGCTGTCTCGCTATGTTAAACTCCTTTAACATAGCAAGACAGTTTGTAAATAGCAACGGGGATCTTGCTTTCTTCGTTGCTTTTGCCCACAGCTCTGATGTACTGCATAAGCACACGCATGCGCAGTACATCAGAACTGCTGCAGAATACCAGACAGCTGCGGAAGGGCAGCAAGGAGGCAGTATACAATGCCATTGTTTAAGAAAAGTAAGGCTTTGCCCTCATGACCAAACCACACCAACCGTGGGTAAATCCAGCATTACCCACACCCAGGCGTGTGTTATTGCTATAATAACACTTGTATGGTTTCATATTACTGGAGATGATGTTGCAGTTGGTTGTGTGTGGAATGATTTCAGTTCCTTGCTGCAAAGGTGTTTGTGTGGCAAAGAGGGATAAGGTATACTTGCTCTGTTGTCAAGGTTCATTAGAGTGAGATTTCAGATGCAGACATATGTAGAAATATCTCATGTGTACAAACATGTCCTAGTGTGGATGTTATAGATTGCTTTTCCTCATTTCAAATACTTTCATTTTTTTTCTTTTTTCTTTTTTTTTTTTTTGAGGGGGGCAGTGTTTGCGTGATGCACCACTTAGAGCAAACACAGGAAATGGAGAAAATTAATGTCAGGTTTACCTGTGCTTATCTTGTTTGTGCAAAGCACAGCAATGCACAAACTGGACTAGTGGCTCACCCAGGAAGCAGACAGAGCACCTGGAGAACACCTGCGAACTGGGCATCTGTAAAAGGGCAAAGGGCAAAAAATACATTGTTCCAATTTCTGTGTTCCATCACACAACTGCACTTAGCAGCATTGCACAGCAGTCAGCAAGGTTCCCCAGCAGCTGCAGCCATTGAACAACTGCAGAGAGGACTCAGACTGCCAATAACTGAAACCGGATATATTCAATTAATTCTGATGGGCACTGTGCAAACCCACAAGGCCGCATTGCTTAGAGGTTAAGACAGGGACCTTAAGAATGATTAGGAAATTAGAAAATGTCTTGCAACTAGTCCTGTGGCAGCAGGTCTAAGTGTAGGGTTGCAGTACAGAAGTCCCTGGGTTCTACTACAGGGTGTGCAACCTATTTTTACTGTTGTGACAGTGCAGTTTATAGCAATGAACTGAAAAATAGACAAATGTTGTTTCAACATTCTTGTGACAACAGGTGTAAGTGTAGGAATGCCATACGCATGATCCTGGGTTCCAATACAGGATGTTCCACACATTTTTGCTGTTGTTCTACTACCCATTATATTTACTTTAGGAATTATATGTATGAGGAATGAGACACCATTATTGTGTTTTTAGATGTATGACTGAAGGTATACACCCTTCAAACTAAGACCAAGTGTCAGATTAACGTTCCAGTTTCAATTATTTAAATCCTTCAGGTTTGGAGTTGCTGCACTCTAACATCTAGCAAACACCATTGCCATAATTGCTTGGATGTGCAGACTACCAGAAAACCTGATAATTGGAGTTGGTGAGAAAGTATCAGTCTTGATTGCTCTAGGTCTGCTGGTAGACATGGCTGGCATTAGAGAGGAAGGTGCCGAGTTTAGGGCACACAGGTGGGGTTCCCAAAGTCCAGGATATTTATTGGAGTGCTGGTAAAGCACTATAGCCAAAGGCTTCTGCAGGGGGACTATTCCAGCTCCCAGCACAAATCTGAGGAGTAGATTAGTGTGGCCCAGGCTGTATCCAGTGCCACTGGTATCCCATGCACTGAAGAACAATGTAGGCATAATTTTAATGACCTACATAGGCAACAAGGGATACTCTCAATCATTGGTTGTATGAGTTTGACACTATATATATCCCAAATCTGTCTAAGTATGACAGTAACAAAGTACTTGTAAGACTTAGAATAGTATTTACATTAAATTAAAAACTCTATGCCAGTAGCACAAATGACCTGCTGTAAAGTGTAATCTGTATAACTGGAACATGCATATTTGCAATATATGCATATTTCAACGATTACTGAAGTGTCTGTAGTATAGTGTGCATCTGTTAGAATGTTACTTAAATTAAATACTTCAGATAAAAGAGTTGCATTAATTGTATTAATGAGTTGTGTATCACATATGATAGTACTCATTTTGTCTCTTTTTTGTCTATCACCCCAACCCTTATCTCTCTTTTTTATTTTCTATTATGTGTCAACAAAATGTCTCCAAGTCATCCATATGTACCACATCAATAAATGCTACACAGCACAGTGAAGTAGGGCAACCGCAGGGGATCACTCTGCCCTCACTCCCCCAGCTCCAGCAACAATGCCCAGCATGTCTGGGAGCCAACCAGGCAGAAATGCATCTGCTGCCCCAGCACAATCTAGGCCCTCAGGTAGTACTTCCCTGGAAGCTGGTGCAGTGGAACCTTCCAGGAGCAGTGGCAGAGGTGGTGATTTCATCACCTGTCAGGAGATGTCAGGGTCTGTGCATAAGCTTGTGCGTACACCATGTGTGTACACCTAGGCTGTATGGAAAGGCTACTCTCTCTCATGGTATGTAGGAGGAGAAGTTGTCAAGTACTCTAGCCACCAGCAGAGTAAGGAGACAGTAATGACAGTCCAGTGTGTGAAGACTCAATTCAAACTGTCTCCAAGCTTTATGGGCATGAGCTTGAGTTGTCTCCACACTCATCCCAATCATGGTGTCCCCCAACCTTTTCTGTCCCTCACCTTTCCTGTCTCTTGTCTTGTCTTGTTTGTTTGCATTTGCTTCCTCAACTTACCTGACCCTGGCATAACTACATCCCTTACACAGCAGTCCTCCCTTACTTAATTAAAAAACACGGGAACCTGTCCCACAAAAAAAAAGTCCCATACATAGATCACCCTTGTGCACACATGTCTTCTTGACTTATTTGATTCAGTCTAGTTAGCTACACAACATGATTACGTTGTTGTCACCCATCTTTCTGGAGGTGACCTTCCAAATTCAGCTAATATTCTGCAGATATGATCAGTTATTACTGTTGAAGAAATGGATAGCTATGGTTCTTTGCTGCCTCCCTCCTGCACATTCCTGTATTGCTTTCCCTTTGTTCTTCCTCCTGCTTGCTCTGCATTTCACCACTTTTCTATCTACCCCATTTTAATACCTATAAGCTGGTCAAAAAATAGAATTACACATAATACACATAAGTAGCAGAAAAAAGCAATGGCTGCCTTTATTTTTTTGCCTCTGTATTTGCATGGAGTTTTGCATTGCTCAGCAGTGTCAAGCAATAGTGAGTTGCAATATGATGCTGCAGTTATCTTCGGACAATCTCGCTTAACTCCACTGTGCTATGCCAACATACAGCAACATATGTTGTTGTGTCTTTCGGCTTTTCCAGGTTAGGGGTTGCCACAGCAGAACTCCAGTCCGCTAATGATTGGTAGTTGAGTTTTATGTGCCGAGTTACCAGCCCTGACGCACAACCTTCAAAGAAGGTACGCCCATTCATGCATGTCTCCACGCAGAAGACGCTCTAGCTAAGAATTGAACCAGACATCGTCTTACTGTGAGGCAACAACACTACCACAGCACCACCACCACGGGTCTATACAGCATACATATGTACTATAAAAAAATGAATGTTATTGCATTTTATTTAAAAGTATTTAAAATTATTAGATGCACCTGGATTCAAACCCAGTATCATCTGGGCTGAAAAAGAAATGTGTCAATGCATTTACTCCAGATGCCACAGAGTGATTTAAGCAACAAATGTGTTTCATAGACTCAGTACTAACTCTTTGACTTAGTAATGCGGCTTGCGTTTGTGCACTGCTTAATTATGCGCAAACATGGAAAGTATTGTAAATGTGTATCTCACATGTGCAAACACTTTGCCTTCTGTCGGGCAAACCTGCTGCTCACTGCACTATTATGTAGTACTCCTGTTTACTGCCCATTTTCTGTCTATGACATGAAATTAATTGAAACATAAATGGAAGGCCCTATCAAACAATATGTCAAGTTTGTACGATACAGCCATGTGCTGCCTCCCCACAAGCACTGCAACCCTGGTGTCTCAGTACTTTTTTCACACATATGTCACCTACACTACAGAAATTAATATCAAATGCTGTCTGATATGCAATGCACATCAATCGGTTAATATGTAGAACTAGAACTATTGATCCATAAACTGAAAAAGCCTTATTTGGTAGTCTAGGGAAGGAATCAGCATAGACCTTATACACAGGGACATAGATGACCTTCACAACACTTGTCCCAACCTAGCTGGGTTTTGTCAAGGGTAGATCTTGCTTATTAAACCTAGTGGAATTATTTGATACTTACCTCAAAGATCTGGATGAGGGATAACAGGACATAAGGGCAAAGCTGAGTTATCCAAGGCTTATGGCACTATCCCCAATTCAGGTATCATAGAGAAAATCTCCCATCTGGGGATTAACCCATACATTACTAGATGGATAGCCAGCACACTGTCAAAGTTGGGGACTGCACCTCCACCACTAGACCACTTACCAGTCGAGTACCACAAGGATCGGTGCTGGGCCTTCAACTGTTTGGAAACTATTTCTCTGAAGTCCAGGCAAAGGTAGATGCCCTGTGGCTTACCAAGTTTACAGATGACTGTCAACTGGATACAATCATATAGAGTCCCCCAACTATGTTAACATATTTCAGAAGAGGGTGACATGGACGAATGACTGGTGCCAAACCCACGGACTGAACCATAAAGCAAAAAAAAAAAAAAAAAATGCCTCAATGTTCCCTTTGACAATAAAGTATTCCTGCTAATTATGATATACATGGCACCCATCTAAGCTCAAACACAGTGTTGTGAGATGTGGGAACGCATTTTGATAGCAATCTACATTTCAATCACTATGTGTCCATAGTGGTGAGATACACATTCTACATTGAGCACCTCATAAATAAGGCCATCATATCCAAGACCAGGGAGGTTATAGCTTTGCTATTCTCTGCCATTATCAGACTACTAATTGAGTACAATGCTCCCTTCTGTCTGTACCTCACCAGACAACTGCAGCAACTGGAGAAAACACAGAGATTTGTGTCTGGGAGAAAGCAGGGTCTCCAAAACATGACATACATAGAAAGACTGAAAGACCTATCATTTTATGTACTCAGTGTCATGCAGGCTGCTGAGAGGTGACCTATGCCTAGCCTACAGAGCAGTCTCAGACCTTGCCCTGTTGGAAATGCTGAACATCTGTAAATCAAATGGGACAAGAATAACTTGCTCCAGGGGACTCAGCCTAACCTGTGACATAAACAGAACATGCTGAGGAGACAGATATATCTCCCATTGATTGCACTCATCTGTAATAGGCTAAAATTGCATCAGAAGCAGTGCTCCTCAATGACCCTATTCAAGTCCAACCTTGACAACAGCATGGGTGATTGTAAATTCACCCCTGGTTGGCACCTATGTCCCTAATGGACAAGGCCAGTCATTGTTGATCACAAAATCACTTTGTTAACAATGACGATCTAACTATGCTCAATAAGGGTACTTGTGTTTTTACATGGCTTGGCTGGCAAATGCCCTAGGGCCATTAGGCTACTAACCTCCTATGAAGCTATGAACCTATGCAGGCCTCCCGCTATATTCTCTAAAGTTGGCCTACACATTCAATATTTACCAACCTGCAGTCTTGTAAAAGTCAGATTGTGACATGGCACTTGTGTAAAGTACTGAGTTCTGCAGTCTGTGTACTTAGATAGGTAGGGGTTCTGTCCTCACTGCAGTTAAATGTGTGTGTGTGTGTGTGTGTGTGTGTGTGTGTGTGTGTGTGTGTGTGTGTGTGTGTGTGTGTGTGTGTGCGCGCGTGTCTAGCCAGAAGCAGCTACTGCTCCAGTCCCATGTATTGACAGTATTTTGATACTTGCACATGCCTATACATCCATTTCATGCAGGCCTCCCACCATCTTCTCTCCAACATACCTTGCTGAAGTCATGCACTATAAGCTGACCTGCAGCCTTATAAAAGTCAGACTTATGACATGGCACATGCATAAATTACTCAGTTCTGTAGTCTGTGTACTTAGGTAGGTATGGGGTTTTGTTCTCAAGCAGTCAACTGTGCGTGTGTGCGTGTGTGTGTGTCTGCGTGTGTGTGTGTGTGTGTGTGTGTGTGTGTGTGTGTGTGTGTGTGTGTGTGTGTGTGTGTGTGTGTTTGTGTGTGTATGTGTGCTTGCATGCGTGTGTGTCTAGCCAGAAGAGAAGAAATCTGTATCTTACAGTTACCATTCCAATCCCATGGATTGACAGTATTTTGATATTTGCACATGCCTACACATCCATTTCATGCAGTCCTCCCAACATCTTCTCTCCAACATGCCCTGTTGATGTCACCCACAATAAATTGACCTGCAGTCTTGTAAAAGTCAAACTTGTGCCATGATGCTTACCTAACTGTACTGAGTTTTGTATTTTGTGTACTTAGGCAGAGGTTCAATTCTCACTTCAGTCAACGTGTGTGTGTGTGTGTGTATGTGTGTGTGTGTGTGTGTGTGTGTGTGTGTGTGTGTGTGTGTGTGTGTGTGTGTGTGTG
>NC_056728.1:1421974612-1422029612 GCF_019279795.1 Protopterus annectens | reverse complement strand
GACATGTCTGTGTGTGAATTATACATTATATTAATTTTACAGTGCACATGACTATGTATGAACTCTGTGTTTTATTTACACCACAGTACATGTGACTATGTGAGAACTCTGTAATGTATTTACTATGCTGTTCACATGTCTATGCATGAATTAATTATTGTAGTGACACTACAGTATATGTGGCTATGTCTGAATTCTGCAAGGTATTAACACTGCAGTTCATATGGTTTTGTATAAACTCTGTATTTATTCCTACTACAGTACATATCACTATGTAATATATTGCCACTACAATTTACATAGCTATGATAAGCAGTGAATCGATACTGTGATATGCATGACTGTGTGAAATCAGCAGTGTATTAACATTATAATGCATGCAGCTATCTATGAACTGTGCATTTTGTTGACACTACATTAAATGTGACTTGGTGTGAACTTTATAATGTATTGACCCTACAGTTTATATGGCTCTACATGAACTCTGTATTCTGTTAACATTACAGTGCATGTGGCTGTCTATGAACTTTGCAGTGTACTCACACTATACCCCATGTGAGTATGTATGAACGTTGTAATGTGCTGACACTACAGTTTATATGGCTATACATGAACTCTGTATTCTGTTAACATTACAATGCATGTGGCTGTCTATGAACTTTGCAGTGTACTCACACTATACCCCATGTGAGTATGTATGGACTTTGTAATGTGCTGACACTACAGTTTATATGGCTATACATGAACTCTGTATTCTGTTAACATTACAATGCATGTGGCTGTCTATGAACTTTGCAGTGTACTCACACTATACCCCATATGAGTATGTATGGACTTTGTAATGTGCTGACACTACAGTTTATATGGCTATACATGAACTCTGTATTCTGTTAACATTACAATGCATGTGGCTGTCTATGAACTTTGCAGTGTACTCACACTATACCCCATGTGAGTATGTATGAACTTTGTAATGTGCTGACGCTACAGTTTATATGGCTATACATGAACTCTGTATTCTGTTAACATTACAATGCATGTGGCTGTCTATGAACTTTGCAGTGTACTCACACTATACCCCATGTGAGTATGTATGAACTTTGTAATGTGCTGACACTACAGTTTATATGGCTATACATGAACTCTGTAGTCTGTTAACATTACAATGCATGTGGCTGTCTATGAACTTTGCAGTGTACTCACACTATACCCCATGTGAGTATGTATGGACTTTGTAATGTGCTGACACTACAGTTTATATGGCTATACATGAACTCTGTATTCTGTTAACATTACAATGCATGTGGCTGTCTATGAACTTTGCAGTGTACTCACACTATACCCCATGTGAGTATGTATGAACTTTGTAATGTGCTGACACTACAGTTTATATGGCTATACATGAACTCTGTATTCTGTTAACATTACAATGCATGTGGCTGTCTATGAACTTTGCAGTGTACTCACACTATACCCCATGTGAGTATGTATGGACTTTGTAATGTGCTGACACTACAGTTTATATGGCTTTTTTATGCATTTTGTGCTGTATCAATGCTGCAGTACATATGGCTGCACATAGATGTGCCTTTGCGTTACTGTTTGATAAGATGCTTACTTTAATCCTAACAAAGCTAGTTTTGATAAACAGAATTACAATTCTGCAGAAGAAACTGAATGAATATCTCCTGATGCTTGTGGAACCCTGGCTTAGTTCTTTCTCTAATTTTCAGTGATCTTGGTGCTTTACAGTTGTAAAGCTCTTAGAGCAAGAAATTAAAAAAAAAATAAATAAAAATAAAAATAATGGGGAGAGCCCCAGAATCATGGACAGATTGTAGTTATTGGTCTGATAAATAAAAAAGCTGCTAGAATACCAGGTGTTGCATTATCATGCATTTTCTTGAGAATACGAGGTCTGAAATACAAATGTTTGTCATTATCTAATGACCTCAGTCCTAAATGATTTGCCAGAAAGCCATAAATGTTATGTTGGACAGATCAAAAATATGACGATAAAAATCTGCAAAGTTGAGAGGTATGAGAGGTACAGTATGGTGTCAGTATATAAGAGTAACAAGGGTATATTAACCCTAGCATTAAGTAGAAACAGGAAGAAACCCTGAGTAGAAGCATTTAAGTCATATAGCAGTAGTTTTGTGATTTGCTCTTTTTTTTTTTTTTTTTGGAATGTTACTTCAATTTTTGCAGTAGTGGATACTCCAGCAGTGACCATTGCATTTGTGAATGGAAGCCTTCTGGACAGCAGCTAAAGGTGCAGTTACCTCTTATCCGTGGTCTTCTTAGTTCCATTATATTATATTATCTGGAAGTTAAAATCTACTTTACATTGGATACAATAAAATTGTACTGAGTCTAGCTTATGAGTGTAAGAAGTATTCAAGGAAACAGTTTGAATTTTCAGTGAAAGCAGACAGAAGAAGAATTATAAATACACAGCAGGATTACTGAAAATATCATCATACATGAAAACAGAATGTGCTTGCATGGGTACAATATAATTAATGAATTAAGGGCTACTGTTGAGTGATTATGTGAGACCAAAGGAGCTAATTGATAATTATACTGGGAAAATAATTACTTCCTATGACTTTTGTGTATGCATAATTTAATCAGTACAATCTACAGAAAATACGAATATGTGAAAATGTATAGGAGATGAGTGATGCAGTCTGATTTTTTTTCAACATGAAGTGTTATGTAAAGTAATATGATTTTTCCCTAGAAAAAGACTATTTTCTAAATATAATACCAATTTGCAGGCAACAAGTTACATAAATTAGATAAATGGCATTTCTTTTTATACAAGGTTAGGAAAAGGTGATTTTCTATAACTACTTGACTTTTATGTAAGAAATTATTCAGGGTAATCTATGCATATAAAGAAATTAACTTAATATTATACAATCCAAAAAAAATCCTGACTGTGACTTTGGACATAAAAGGTTAAATATATAAAGGCAGCTTCAGCAATTTTCTGTGTTAATTGATCAAAATAACATTTTTTTTTCTCTTTTTGAACCTTTACAAGCCTTTGAGCAACATTAATACCTTCAGATACTGCCTACTTATTTGTTTCCTCTATCCTGTCCAAATGTAATACCTAAAACATTCTTTGAATGTTCTTGTCTTTTAAATACCTTTTAGTAACCTTTTCTTATATGCAGGCTATGATATTCAGAGTCAGGGGCTTAAAGGCATTACTAGTGGCTGGCTTAGATTTAATCATAGATGCTCTTGTCTGTTGCCCTCATTGCCGAGCAGGCATGCTACAATACTTGCTATGCTTGGACAATGTATAGATGCACATCTTTGCATAATCACTGTCTCACTGTCCTGTACTTAAGAACAATCTTAACTTCTTTTTTGTTGGGTAGGGGTCATACCCCATGCCTCATTTCCATACCTGGAATGCAAGTCTGTAGTCTTTATCAGAGGTGTCACTTCTACTGAAGGATATGCCCCCCCCCCCCAAAGAATGTGTGAGCCAGCATTAACCGTTCACTCATTTCCACTCCTTCCAAGTTGAGCCACTAATGAAACAAATCTTATCTTTAGACAAAGTAAAGTAAGAAAGCAATTAAGAAGTTGATAAGCAAAGTATTATTCCATTACAATTCCTTGTAGAACGCTGATTCCTTCACCTCTGTTTTGGCATGTGAAATGATTAGACTCTAACTGGTGATACAATTATTCACAAAGTATCTTTAGATAAAAGAATGAACAAAGCATGTTTATCTGCAAAAAACATATTTTGTAGAGTGACTACCTGCATGAAACAAACATACAGTCACATGATTAACATAAAGGATATTATAAAGAGCACATTAGTATACAGTAATTGTACTGAATACTTGGCATAGCAGGATCTGTATAAAGCAATTAGATGTATTTAATATAATGCAGAGTATTACACATGGCTCTAGAAATGAAGCTAAACAAATTATTAGATAGTGTGGGAAATGTGACAGTTCTGTTCTCCTTTGAAAGACAGGGTACGAAAGAGAAATGAACTGTACAAAAAAAAAAAACTTTCATTACTCTGTATTATAATATGCACTAAAACATATGGGATATTAGGCAATCTGTAGTCAAGCCTGTACCAAAACCATTCCAATGATCTGCAGAGATTGTGTAAAACAATTTTCATCTAAGTCCATTAGTTACTAGACAATATTTCAGAGTTTACAATGGAATTACTTTTGAAATGAATTTGATGGGTCTATCCAAATGTGCTAGTACCATATGTACTAATTACTATGAGCCACTATGTTGAGTTATTTTCATACCTACAAGCAATAGGACTACATATGCATCTGAGATATTGTTTGGCAAAATGTGCATCAGATGCACATGTATCCCATCTATTTGCAGTAAGACAGATTTCAAAACACTGGCTTGCCATAGTTAATGCCTCATGTTGGTGGTAGTGCTTTTTGAATGCCCCCATACATCTCAGCTCGTGACAGAACTAAACAGAGTATGGGAAGTTTTATTGCAGGAGAAAAAAACATTGAAAATTATTGAGTGCCATGGTTATGCTCCAAAATCAAGGAAAAGACAGGCTTATTAAGTGATTAAGGGCCTTTCTGACATCCCTCGCCACTGGTAAACTTGACTCTTACATTAGTTCATTAAAAGCAGACATCAGCCATCACAGAAGAACAGCAGGAACTTGTTAAACACTTCCTACAGCATTCTAAAAGTAGAAAAAAGATAGATTACAGGGCATGTTTAACAGCTTTTAATCTACTCATTCAGTCTTCCAAGGGGAAAGGGCTGAACAAAGTGTTTAACAACTTTTAACACTGTCTACACTTATTGTTGCAGTTTAATGTTGGCAGCTGTCTTTATTGTAGTAGGAAGCATGTTACATCTTCCAAGCCTGTAAAACACTTAGTGCTGCTACATCTTCTTCTCACTTTTATAGGAAATAGGAGCAGTTAATGCTCCAATAACTACAAAGAATTATTATCAGGTGTCTTCACTTATAAATCATTTGTTACTGGCATTCTTGACATAGATTCACCTTTCAGGCTTCACTCTTGAGGTAAATTTTTTGAATCCCAGATCTTGAGCATAAAATGACCTGGTTATGATAAGCAACATAATCATAATACTCTATATTTTAGGCCTTCTGAAATGTTCGGGTAAAAACAAAAGTAAAAGATTACTGAGAAATGTGTAGTGGATCCCAAAATTCCATATACACCTGTTCCATTACCTTTGTACTCCAAAACACCAGCTAAGTATAATTTACTAGAGACTTCTAAATCTGTTGTCAAGAAACAAATGATATAAATCTCAGCCTGTTTAAGATATATAACCCTCTATTGTTAGAAACCACCAATAAGATAAAATAACTATTAGAATGTTATGCCAGAAATCCAACTTGCATTATGGGGTGAATTTGTGCTCTACTGGGTGTATCCTTATATTGCTGCCATCATAAAAGAAGAAACATTTTTGCATATATCTATAGAGCAGCGATCTCTTTTGTCACCAGAAATATGTCTTAATAACAAAATCCCTGTACTGGGCAAGGCACTATGGCCTGTCTTAGTTTTCCTATTAGATAGCAAAGATTTATAATTAAAGTAAGGAAAGAAAACAGATACTGAACACTATCACAGCACTATAATCCTTTGGAGATAACAGAGCTTAGTGAACCCCATTACTCAGCACAAGCTGTATACATTAATTCCTATTCAGGTATTGCAGCGAGATCACCATTTAAGGAAAGCTTTCCCATTAAATATAATAGCCCAACTCCCCAAGTGAAGTCTCCACAGCTTTTACATCTGTTTGCTACACTGTGAGATCATAGTGTTCCTAAGCATTTTTTCTCTTAGATTGTGTTTTTGTTTTCCCACCATTTGTACAGTTTTGAAATAGTATACCTAAGTAATTAATGTTGCAGGAGTTGATTCTTGAGTTATGTTATCCACAGGCTTGGTAATGTCACTTTTGATGAATTCAGTTTGTTGAGCTTGCTATCACCAGGCTGGATGAGAATGTTTTTAATCAGGGCACACAGCTGACTTTACAGTCATTGGGTGAGGTGAAGGTATTTTAAGTAGACATTACTGAGTTTACATCTTGCAGGTTGAGTGAGAAGGTGTTTTTGGATGAGTTCACATTATTGAGTTTATAGTTAGCAAGTTCAGTGAGGGTGTTTGATGAACTTGCTTTTCTGAGTAATTGGAGGGTATTTTATTTAAGAATTATGCCACACTGTTAACTATTTTTGAACAGAACATTTCACTACATAGAGGAAACAGCACATCCTGATGACTTTTACCAAACATTTTTTTAATTTATTTTCACCTTAATATAACAATTTATTAAATGTACAACGTGTTGCTTTTTTTTTTTTTCTAAATATATGGTCACCATGGCTAATGTCATTAGTAAAATACTAGGCCTCACTGTTTAAAACTACATGCTGCTCATCAATATCTATCAAAATACATCTATTTTCTTAAAAACAGACATTTTTTTAATAAATGTAGCAATGACAGATAATTGTTTACTTTCCTTTCTCAGTTAGACTGCTGACAAAATAAATTTCTGTCTCAGAAAATTTTCATCGAATTCATCATGTTTCTGAAAAACATAAAATAAAAAGTGGCATTCAGGAGAAAATTGACTTAAATCATTAGTGTTCCTAGTGTAAACAAGTAGCTATATTTATTTGAATTTATATGATTAGATCAGTACTTACTCTGGAATGGACTCTTAACAGATAAGATGGATAGTATCTGCCACTAATATCAGCCTATTACCAGCATTGGCATACAATATTGCAACCTTATGACAGCATATGCAAAGTAAAGTTGTGAAATTCATACTATAGTGCTGTGGATGAAGTTAATTGGCACTCAATGCATGTTGTTTTTATCCTTCACAAGAAAAGGATTTGTGTAGGTACTGACAGCTGTTGTGTCCTTCATCATCGCATGTGCCTGCATAGGTTCCAAGGGTCTATATTATATCATCGAACACTTAAAAAGCGAACGATGAATAATCGACCACATGTAAGCGAAAGCTTACAATCTCGAAAGCTCAGGACAGTGATTTTTTTTCTAAGGGAAAAAAATCACTGTTCCAAACAAAAAGTGAAATAATACATAAAGTGGGGGGCTTTGCCCCACACACCACCCTACTTAAATATACCAACTCCGAGATCGCACTACAGTGCTGAAAATGGAAAAGTAATGGAAGCGGCCAAGCAAATTCTTTCCCTGAGAAAGATCTTGCTTAAAAGCTGCTTCGCTATTTTGCCTTTTCATTGTTTTAAGTTCTACCAAGGTGCATTCAATAGAATGCATCTTCGGTCATCTAATAGGAACCCGTTTCCAAGATGTGCAATCATGTATCATCATTGAAGTCTGCAGACAAGGTAACACTTCAAGGGAAGATTATCAATTTCCTATACAATATCTGTCAGGTCTATATTAGATAATCAAATTTTCAGAAGTTTAACTGTCATATGGTCGACACCATATGACTGAACTTTTAAAAGTTTGAATATCTAATAAAAAAAAAAAAATTAAACTACACAAATAACCTACCTGAATGTTTTAAGCAGAGGGACAGGCTCCCCTGAACCCCACACCCCCGCTCTTTAAATATACCCATTCTGAGATCGCACTACAGTGCAGAAAAGGGAAATCTTTCCATTCAGTGCTGTACAGAGATCTCCATTAAAATGTTCGAATTTTCAAAAATTCAATCATATGGGATCGACCATATGACAGTCGAACTTTTGAAAATTTGATCATCTAATATAGACCCTATCTGTCAGTTTGGAAAGACATGGTTGACAGGCCATGCTGCTTTGCCAGAGATGGTCTGCAATTGTCTCCTTTAGGCTTTCAGATACTGGCAGAGGCATAAGTCACCCCTATTGTGCCTTTTTTTAGGCAGTGTCAAAATAACTAACCTCAAAACATAACAAAATCCTCACTAGATAAACTCAAGGTACTGCTGCTTAATGCTAGGAGTCTAAACAAGAAACTGCACAACCTCGAAGCAGTCCTCACTTTGGAAGATGCTGATGACTGTGCAGTCAGAGAGACATTGTTCAAGGGCACAGAATGCACCTTGGTTGTGCAGGGCTACAATACTTTCCATACATTCAGACCACAAACTGAGCATGAAGAACCAAATAAAGTGGTGCATCCATCTTCATTAAGGATAAGCATACCTCAAGACTGGTCAAATACTGTAGTATGACTCTCTTGAGCTACTCCATGTCCAATTAACTATAAGCAAAGCCCCCTGCCACATCATAGATAGTTATTGGTCCCTCACCATTAAACAGGAAATGCATACTACATACCTGGAGTTACCATACAGCCCAACACCTTACTCATGGGTGATTTTAATTGTCCTCCCTTCGACCTGGAAACATACATGAACACAAACATGCAGACTCAGAGGTTTTTGGACTTTGTCAATGCAAATACAAATGCTCCGGAACAGCTTGTTACCCTACCCACAGAGGCTTAAATATCCTGACATAGAACTCACTAACATGGGAGAGCATTGCACCCCCCCCCATGTGATGTCCTCCCTGGTAAGATCGGACCATAAATCAGTCTCATTCGATGTAATTATAAGTTCAGATACCCTATCAAGCTTAAAAATGCTTAAGAATTTCTCTAAGACAAATTGCCTACTACTAAGTAATGGTATAAGAATGCAAAAGTAAATAACATAGAGTCCTATGTAGAGGTGTCCATCAGTGCCCTGTATAACCACTTAAGCAGTTGTATAGAATCGGCTGTACCTGACTGGATTAAAACCTGGTATTGCCAAAAAAATCAAGCTACCTTGGTGGACCCCTAGTTTAAACAGGCTATATAACAACAGAAAGAAACTACAGTCCAAGAACAAGAAAGAAGAAATCCCCCTCTAGCATAAACAAGAAAATTAGAGATGTTGTCAAGTCCTCCAAAGCTAATTATAAAGCAAAAGTAGCCTCCCTAGCTAAGGATAATCACAAGACATTCTTTAACTATGTCCAAAATCTAAAAGGGAATAACCATCTATGTGCTGGACTGGTTGTGGATGGCACCAAACATACTCAACCGGAGGTAATATCTGACCCGCTAGCTGAGAGATTTGGAGAAAACCTTACCCCCATGTCTCCTGCAGTTAACCCCCAAAGTATACCTGCCACCATTCCTCAGCCTATTATCTCAAGAGAGTAGGTCATCTCAGAGCTCTACAAATCTAAAAACACAGCATTACTGTGAACAGACAGTATCCCAGGTTGCCTTTTAAACAACTTAAAACATGACCTAGCAGATCCACTTGGATTTCTATTTAACCACAGCCTGAGAATTGGCTTTGTTCCTGTGGAATGGAGGACAGCAACAGTAATCCCTTTGTACAAAGAGAGACCATCAATCGACCATGGTAATTATAGGACCATAAACTTGATTAGCCTGCAAGGCCATAGAAAGAGTCATTATGGACCTTATATGGAAACACTGGAAATATGATCCACAAAGAATCATGAACAATCATGACGTTTATATCACATGGGATCATCCAATACCAACAGTTCAAAAGATAGATGCTAGACAAATGGATTTAGTGGTCCAAGAAAAGAAGACAAAAGTAGCATTGATCATTGAAATCGCCACAGCCAGTGACTACAGTGTCTTGCGTAAAGAGAGACACAACATCATAAAATACCTAAATCTGCAGGCAGAAACGAGAGCCATGTGGATGAAAGATACCCAGACAGTTCCAATAGTAGTAGGAGCAACGGGTCTTATAAAAAATTATTTACAATCATTTTTAGATATGTTACCAATTCTTGTAAAACCATACGAATTGCAGAAGGAGTCATTACTGGGCACATTGCGGGTGCTGCAAAGAGCACTTTTGGCTGACATCAAAGAGTGAAACAATACTAATTTCATGAACTTTAATTGTACTTTGACTTAGGAATGGGGTCCATTCCCGTCATGGTATTAGAACGCCAAAAGACTTGGAGAAATTAAAAATGGCAGAGGCCTTATTAATAAGGACATAGTTAATCTCCAAACTCTGGACCCAACCCAGTTCAGATCATGCCTGTTAAACATGGCTGACTTTTTCAAGAAAGTTACTAAGGCCTGGATGGGAGAAAGGCAGTGCATACCTCCTATCTTGAACTAGCCAAGGCATTTGACACAATCCCCTATTCAGGTATTATTGAGTAACTCTCCCAGTTGGGAATTAACCCCTACATTATCAGATGGGAAGCCAACTGGTTCACTGACAGAAAACATACTGTCAAAGTGGTGACTTCACCTCTAGCAAGAGACCAGTCACCAGTGGCATACCACAGGGTTCTGTGCTGGGCCCCTTACTGTTCAGAATTTATTTCTCAGAAGTCCAGGCAAACTTGGATGGTCTGTGGCTGACTAAGTTCACTGATGATTGCAAATTGGGAGCAATCACTGAGGCCCCAATAATGTTAATATACTGCAGACAGGGTTAACACAAATAATTGGTGCAAAAGCCTTGGATTCAAGCTAAATAAAAAAAATGCATTATTATTCCCTTTGTGAAAGCTGACATCTTTTCTAATTATATTTTAGACAGCACCCCCCTAAGGGTAGACACAGTGGTACATTATCTGGGTACTCAGGTTGATAGCAACCTGAACTTTGACCACCATGTATCCACAGCAGTAAGGAAATCCTTCTGTGTGGCACATCTTATCAGTAAAGGCATCACATCTAGATCTAAGGATGTTATAATTCCATTATACTTGGCCCTCATCAGACCAATAATTGAGTACAATGCTCCCTTTTGAATGTACCTCACCGCACACCTGCAACAACCGGAGAGACCACAGAGGTTTCTCACCAAGAAACTACAGGGAGCACAAAACAAGTCTTACACAGAAAGACTGAAAGCCCTGTCACTGTATTCTGTCTCCTACAGGCTGTGCCTGGCTTACAGGGCAGTCTTTAACTTGGCCCTCATGGAAATGTTACACATTCGTAAATCAAACTGCAGGAGGGTCACTCACTTCAGGGATCTTAACCTAGCCTATGATATTAACAGGTCATGTTGGAGAGATGGATACACCTCCCAGTGACTGCCACTTCTCTGGAACAAGCTTCCAATTCATATGAAAAAAGCTACCCGCCCCCAACCCTCTTCAGATGAAACCTAGATCAATGAATGGGTGACTGCAAATTCACACCTGTGATGGTGCCCATGTCCCTCCTGGACAGAAGAAGTCAGTATAAACTACCACAGACCATAGAGCCTTACCTCTGCAAAGTTCACTCACCTAATCACTGACAACTGGGGCAATTTGGGATAAATATGGCTAGGCTTATAAGGGTTCTAGGGCTGTTAACCTAGTAACCTGCTATTAACCTATGAGCCTAACTGGAGAATGAACAAACTTTTCCAGAGAATTTACACATATTTCTTCAAAAATATATCTTCAATTTATTTTTATGCAGAGTGCAGGGTTTGATTCTCACATAGGGTAATTCGCTAGTCTTAAAACGGCACTTGTGGTTGTTAGCCTAGTAAACAGCTATGAACTTATGAGCCTATGCTTATACCACATAGGTATTTTTATTAGTTTGCTTTTTCTCGCGTGAAAATGTATGTTACAATTCATAGGAGTGCAGAGAAGAAGAGCAATCTTACAGGACCACAGCAGATCAATCACATTTTATTTTTAATAGACAAGGCAGTTTCTTGGAAACTCTTCAATGCTCATTTAGCAGAAACATTTTAATTTTAATTTCAAATGAACAGGTTTCCAACTGATAGTTCTGGTGTCTGGTGTACAAACTTGTTGAATTCACCTGGTACTGAGTGCTGGACTGAACAAAAGCAGAAACACTGAATGGAGCTTTTAGTGAGGAGATGTACAGGTGGTCCTGGTAAATGGGAGTGGACATGACAAAACATTAAGATATACTGAAACCTTTGTCAATAGAGGTGTGCAGTCTAGTGTTTGCAGTTATGGTAAGGGTAAGTACATGGTCATGGGAAAGGTTTCATGTTGTGTGTGTATTGCAGTGTGTAAAATGTGTGCATGTATTTTTTAATAGTAGTGTTAAGGGAGGGTTATTTACTAATGCAATTTGTAAGGTTGGGGGCATGTTTAGGGTTAGGCTTAGCATACATGAGTAAGGTGATGCAGGTGACCTGCATTAGACGTGTTATTTCTTTTGTTTAAACTCTATGGAATAATAATACCAAGCCATTCATAATCTGGTGATTGCCATCTGTGCAACTGCCCACAAAATTCCCAATAAAAAGCTTGAGAATTGAAGCATTAAAGATAATTAATTTTTTTATCCAGTATAAATTTATCATCTGACTAAACATATTGCATAAAATTCTAGATAGTAATTAGCCATGCCTATGCATTCACAAAATATGTATGGCCAAGGTGACCATCTCTTGCAAAATGAACTAAACCACCATGACAATGCTATCCATCACTCTAAGAAGGAATTCATATCTGCGTGTCTGTCTATCTATCTATAGGTATATGTAAAACCATCAATCTCTTGTACATTACTTTTCAACGTGATTGACTTTTTCACTGCTTTCATCTCATTTTATTTGCCCTTTGCTGGTTTGATTCTCTCCATCTGCACTCCTATTTTGTACAGTGTCACCCATGGCAGAGAATATAGCAAAGCAGCAGCCACCCCACCATTCAGAATTCTCACCACCAAATCAGGGTCAAATCCAGAACAAGGCAGCCTAGGTAGCTGCAGGTTGAGGAATATGGTCCAGACAAACATAATTGTCTCATTTGGTTGCTCTGTGTGCCATTCAGGTATTGTGTGCTACTATTCTGTATCTTTCCACCTGCTCTGGCTTTCTGGATGTTATAACATTCTGTATGTGACACCAAGCAGTCCTATTCTGCTGTCCTATATATATATATATGTCATTCTGCTGTGTTGCTCAGCTATGCTATTCTATTTTGTATTCAAGTTAAGTCCATCTGGGTGCTCAAACTCTGACTCTGAGCAGATTGTTTTGCTAGAGTGAAGAGAGGGATGTGTGTGTGTCTGTGTATGCTTGCGTGTGACTGCTGCTAACATTTACTACTCTTACAAGCTTTACTTGAAATGCTTACCACTTACAAAAATGTTGGATTTCCGTGAACAATCTGTTAAATCAAAAAAAAGATTAGAGGAAATCAGGCAATAATATTAGTCATTAGAGTTTCATAGCTCTGTTTGTACAGAAAATCTGATCTGTATTTTTAGGCAAGCCCAAAAAGCACTGTCTGACTAAATAACTTGCTGAGAGTTGCATAGTTGGCAGATGGAGGCAGAAAGACTGACACCCTGTACCACTGACTTTAACCCTTTACACTAACTGCTATATGCAGACCTTCATTATGATTTGATAAATGACTGCAAATTTTGGTCAGTGAATAATGCCAGTCATTAGAGTTTCATAGTTCTTGTTCAGAAAATTCATGTTGTTCTGCTAAGTATTAGTATTAGCAAACTAACAAAGTATTAGTTTAAGAGTGTGCACACTTATGCAACCAGCTTTTTGTACGTTTTTTATTTTTATATATTTTTCCCCTGACAGATCTGTTTGTTTTTCAATTGAATCTTACAGGTTAAAGGTCACATTAAAGGTGGGAAAAGTTTTGAACTGATTTATTGTGGTCTCATTTTTTATATCACAAAAACCTGGCATTTTAACTGGGGTGTGTAAACTTTTTATATCCAATGTGTGTGTGTATATATATATATATATATATATCTATATATATATATATATATATATATATATATATATGTTACACCAAACCACTGACTGCGTGGTTTAAAAAAGGTGCACGGACCCTCTATGTACATCCAAAAATCCTTCCAGCACTCAAAAAGAAGTCAGGGCAATGTATAAGATGTTTATTCTTCCACGATCTTCCCCAGACCAGTTTCGCCAATCAAAGCGTCATCAGTGAGTACATAGAAGCGTGAACATCACGCTAATATACGGCTGTTGACATACACCCATTTAAAGTGAAACACCTTTTTTTGTGAAACACATTTTAAACACATGAACCACTCTTCCATTGGTATATCATTAACCCTTACCTACTATCACCAAATACAAAAATTATATACAAAAAGGCCCTATTCTAAAGGATATATATCAGTGATTATCAATATTTATATTTATAAAAAATTATATACATATATATATATATATATATATATATATATATATATATAAGAATATGCAAATACATCCCCAATCATCTCATTACAAGTTGGGGTATGTATCATAGATACACATACATATACAGAAACATGCATATACAGAACCCATAATCCTTAATACAATAATAAATAAATAAAAAACAAAAAACAATGGTACAACACTAATGCAGACAAAAATGGGCTTAATTGACTCAATATTCATTCTACCAATGGTCATTCAAACCTGGCTTGTATAGGGCCCCCAAGTTGATAATCCATCTACGTTCCTTATTAGTCAATATATCATGTCTCAAAGTCTCACCATATATCCCTGGGTTTAGCATATCAATACCCACAGATACAAAATGTGCTGTTGTATGTATCAAGGTGTGTTTATATAATGCACTTCTAGTACTTTTGCATTTGATATCACTTATATGCAAAGCTATATGTTGTTTTAAACTACAAGAAGTCTGGCCAATATAAAAGGCCCCACATTGGCACACTGCCATATATATAACCCAACTGCTAGTACATTTGATATGGCATCTAATGTCATACACTTTATTGGTGTTAATCGAAGTGAATGAACTGGTTTTGGATATCAGTTTACAGTACTTACAGTAACCACAATAAGTGCATCCATTTTTAGCCAAGGGATACCTTTGTTTATAATTAACTTGTTTTTTAAAATTAGAAAAATGTTCTCCCAAGGTTTTACCTCTACGATATCCAAACTCACATTTATCACTTACAAGTGGGGAAAATAGGGGTCCCCTTTTAGTATATACCAATATTTGGCTATAACTTCCTTAATTCTAAAAGTATTACTCGCATATGTAGTGATTAATCTCACCTTGTTAGAACCCTCTGCCTTGACTTTTGGGGTATATTGTAATAGTTGAGACCTATATATTTGTTTACCTAAGGAAGAAGCATATTCAACTACCTTCCTGGGTTACCTCTATGCAAAAATCTTTCCGTAAGTCCTTGTGCTTGTTTGTCATATTCTTCAATATTTGAACAAATCTGTTTAACTCTCTGGAATTGGGCTGTTGGTATATTATTTATGACATGTCTAGGGTGGCAACTGGATGCATGTAATAAGGAATTTTTTGAAAATGGTTTTCTATATAGAGTAGTAACTATAGTCCCATCAAGAACCTTTGTAACATGTACATCCAAAAAATCCACTGTAAATGCATCCAATCTCCCACTAAATTGAATGCCATGCATATTGTTATTAAGGTAAATAACAAAATTTTCCCATTCCAGTTGGGTGCCATTCCAGACAACCCAACAATCGTCCAAATATCTTCGCCACATCAATAGTTGTCTGAAAAATGCAAAATCTGAACTATAAATATATTGTGTCTCAAAATAACCCATAAAAAGGTCAGCATAAATGGGGGCAAATGTAGCCCCCATAGCTGTACCTTTACTTTGTAAATACCAGTTGTCATGAAAAATGAATGCATTATGTTCAAGTACCAGTTTAACTAAATTAATCAGAAAGTCCATTTCAGCATTGGAATAGGTCTTGGCTTGTTGCATCCAATATTGAACTGCCATTATTCCACCTTGATGGGGAATGCTGGTATATAATGATTGAACATCAAGCGTACCCAGTTGTGCCCCCACTGGAACTTGTAAATTGTCCATCAAGACCAAAAATTCTTGGGTATCTCGAACCCTTGACCTCACCAAACTTAGTAAAGGCTCGAGTCTATACTCTAAGTAAACAGAAAGAGGTTTAGTAAGTGAACCTCTACCTGCTACTATTGGTCTTCCTGGGGGGTTATGTAAAGTTTTGTGGATTTTAGGAACCAAATAAAAATACTGATGTCGTGGGGAGTCAACCAGTAATTGTTTTAGAAGTTTTTCTTCTATTATACCTCGTTTAAAAGCCCTAGTCAAAAACCCATCTATAGTTTGTTTAAAGTCCAAAGTAGGATCCATGGGTAACTTAATATATGATATTACATCATTAAGTTGTCTTAAGGCTTCACAAACATATTCCTTTCGATCCCAAATTACTGTGGCCCCCCCTTTGGAAGCTCCTATTATAATAACATTTTGATTTTCCACCAAGGACTGTAATGCCTGACTTTCTGATTTAGAAAGATTATGGGAAAACTGTTTAAAAATATGTGTTTGGTTAACCTGCAGTTCTTGCATAATCATTTGTTCAAACAATTTAACTACCGTGTTATAAGGTGGTTGAAACACTGATTTTCTAAAATGAAAAGGTTCACCTTCTGATATAGTACCTTGCCCTTCTTGTTGGGCAAAACAATATTTCAAGTTCAATTGCCTTGTGAAATGCTTAATATCTTTTATTATATCAAAATGTGATACATAAAAAGAGGGTACATACCCCAAACCTTTATTTAACAATTGCAATTGACTTTGATCAAAATGGCATGATGACAGATTTATTACTAAGCTGTTTTCATCATTAACATCAATATCCTCAAATACATTTATAGATCCTGGATGGACTGTGTTGCCAGTTGTGTCAAGAACAATTGTTCTATGCCGTTTATTTCGGTGTTTCCAGCCCCCTCTCCTAAAGGGAGTCAGACTAACAGTCAGTCACTCCTATAAAACCATCAGGTAAACCTGCTTCTCGCTGTATTCCTAAAGCAGTAGCCGTATTCATAGTAGAAAAGATGGAAACATCATCCTTATCAGCAACCATTTGGTCCATGAAAGAAATTAGGTCAACGCTTTCCGCCATTTTCGGATCGTGTAGTTACCTCTTATACACCCAAAATACTCTCGATAGTCACTAGTAGAGCATAAAGTTCAAGGACAAACAATATCCTGGTAGAATAAATAAACCAGCAGTCAAATAACAATGTTACACCAAACCACTGACTGCGCGGTTTAAAAAAGGTGCACGGACCCTCTATGTACATCCAAAAATCCTTCCAGCACTCAAAAAGAAGTCAGGGCAATGTATAAGATGTTTATTCTTCCACGATCTTCCCCAGACCGGTTTCGCCAATCAAAGCGTCATCAGTGAGTACATAAAGGCGTGAACATCACGCTAATATACGGCTGTTGACATACACCCATTTAAAGTGAAACACCTTTTTTGTGAAACACATGGTTTTATAGGAGTGACTGACTGTTTCAAACAAATGGGGCAGCTATCTCGAAAGGTACGTTCTTTAATTTGGCATAATAAACTACTTAAAGCGTACCTACAAGCTAAAGTTGTCCCTCGGGGCTTGAGGGTTCATATGGAACCAGGAATAGGGGTTGACGATCGTACATTTATGCAGAAATGGCGTAATATTCAACTAACGGCCTCAAAAATGTTTATGGAACTGCTAGTGGAGCATTATGATTCACAGTTGGTGGATTTGAATGCCAAATTACAAACGTGTAAGGAACAGACTTTAAAGTTTATTGATAACAGCCAGTATATTGAACTTTATACACAGTTCAAGTTGGACTTGGACAAGTATGATCGAGAATTACAGGGTTGCAAACTTAAGAAGTATATGAGGGATGTTAATGATTATAAAAACGATGCTGTTTTCACATGGAAAAAACGGAAGCAAGGTGTTCGTTTCCAACGTAATGCTACTGGTGTTTCTAAACGAAAGAGGGCGAGTCCTATTCCTAGATGAGCTGCGACACCTATAGCATCAGGAAATTCTTCCAGCTACTCTAATACTGATACAGAAAATGAAGTGGGGGACAATGATTTACTTAAGTTGCCAGACCCTAAAAGGTCTAACATCCCTTTAGGAGAGGGGGCCGGAAACACCGAAATAAACGGCATAGAACAATTGTTCTTGACACAACTGGCAACACAGTCCATCCAGGATCTATAAATGTATCTGAGGATATTGATGTTAATGATGAAAACAGCTTAGTAATAAATCTGTCATCATGCCATTTTGATCAAAGTCAATTGCAATTGTTAAATAAAGGTTTGGGGTATGTACCCTCTTTTTATGTATCACATTTTGATATAATAAAAGATATTAAGCATTTCACAAGGCAATTGAACTTGAAATATTTTTTTGCCCAACAAGAAGGGCAAGGTACTATATCAGAAGGTGTACCTTTTCATTTTAGAAAATCAGTGTTTCAACCACCTTATAACACGGTAGTTAAATTGTTTGAACAAATGATTATGCAAGAACTGCAGGTTAACCAAACACATATTTTTAAACAGTTTTCCCATAATCTTTCTAAATCAGAAAGTCAGGCATTACAGTCCTTGGTGGAAAATCAAAATGTTATTATAATAGGAGCTGACAAAGGGGGGGCCACAGTAATTTGGGATCGAAAGGAATATGTTTGTGAAGCCTTAAGACAACTTAATGATGTAATATCATATATTAAGTTACCCATGGATCCTACTTTGGACTTTAAACAAACTATAGATGGGTTTTTGACTAGGGCTTTTAAACGAGGTATAATAGAAGAAAAACTTCTAAAACAATTACTGGTTGACTCCCCACGACATCAATATTTTTATTTGGTTCCTAAAATCCACAAAACTTTACATAACCCCCCAGGTAGACCAATAGTAGCAGGTAGAGGTTCACTTACTGAACCTCTTTCTGTATACTTAGAGTATAGACTCAAGCCTTTACTAAGTTTGGTGAGGTCAAGGGTTCGAGATACCCAAGAATTTTTGGTCTTGATGGACAATTTACAGGTTCCAGTGGGGGCACAACTGGGTACGCTTGATGTTCAATCATTATATACAAGCATTCACCATCAAGGTGGAATAATGGCAGTTCAATATTGGATGCAACAAGCCAAGACCTATTCCAATGCTGAAATGGACTTTCTGATTAATTTAGTTAAACTGGTACTTGAACATAATGCATTCATTTTCATGACAACTGGTATTTACAAAGTAAAGGTACAGCTATGGGGGCTACATTTGCCCCCATTTATGCTGACCTTTTTATGGGTTATTTTGAGACACAATATATTTATAGTTCAGATTTTGCATTTTTCAGACAACTATTGATGTGGCGAAAATATTTGGACGATTGTTGGGTTGTCTGGAATGGCACCCAACTGGAATGGGAAAATATTGTTATTTACCTTAATAACAATATGCATGGCATTCAATTTAGTGGGAGATTGGATGCATTTACAGTGGATTTTTTGGATGTACATGTTACAAAGGTTCTTGATGGGACTATAGTTACTACTCTATATAGAAAACCATTTTCAAAAAATTCCTTATTACATGCATCCAGTTGCCACCCTAGACATGTCATAAATAATATACCAACAGCTCAATTCCAGAGAGTTAAATGGATTTGTTCAAATATTGAAGAATATGACAAACAAGCACAAGGACTTACGGAAAGATTTTTGCATAGAGGTTACCCAGGAAGGTAGTTGAATATGCTTCTTCCTTAGGTAAACAAATAGATAGGTCTCAACTATTACAATATACCCCAAAAGTCAAGGCAGAGGGTTCTAACAAGGTGAGATTAATCACTACATATGCGAGTAATACTTTTAGAATTAAGGAAGTTATAGCCAAATATTGGTATATACTAAAAGGGGACCCCTTTTTTTCCCCACTTGTAAGTGATAAATGTGAGTTTGGATATCGTAGAGGTAAAACCTTGGGAGAACATTTTTCTAATTTTAAAAAACAAGTTAATTATAAACAAAGGTATCCCTTGGCTAAAAATGGATGCACTTATTGTGGTTACTGTAAGTACTGTAAACTGATATCCAAAACCAGTTCATTCACTTCGATTAACACCAATAAAGTGTATGACATTAGATGCCATATCAAATGTACTAGCAGTTGGGTTATATATATGGCAGTGTGCCAATGTGGGGCCTTTTATATTGGCCAGACTTCTTGTAGTTTAAAACAACATATAGCTTTGCATATAAGTGAAATCAAATGCAAACGTACTAGAAGTGCATTATATAAACACACCTTGATACATACAACAGCACATTTTGTATTTGTGGGTATTGATATGCTAAACCCAGGGATATATGGTGAGACTTTGAGACATGATATATTGACTAATAAGGAACGTAGATGGATTATCAACTTGGGGGCCCTATACAAGCCAGGTTTGAATGACCATTGGTAGAATGAATATTGAGTCAATTAAGCCCATTTTTGTCTGCATTAGTGTTTTACCATTGTTTTTTGTTTTTTATTTATTTATTATTGTATTAAGGATTATGGGTTCTGTATATGTATGTTTCTGTATATGTATGTGTATCTGTGATACATACCCCAACTTGTAATGAGATGATTGGGGATGTATTTGTATACTCTTAGATATACATATATATATATATATATATATATATATATATATATATATATATATATATATTTATATATATATATATATATATATATATATATATATAATTTTTTATAAATATAAATATTGATAATCACTGATATATACCCTTTAGAATAGGGCCTTTTTGTATATACTTTTTGTATTTGGTGATAGTAGGTAAAGGTTAATGATATACCATTGGAAGAGTGGTTCATGTGTTTAAAATGTGTTTCACAAAAAAGATGTTTCACTTTAAATGGGTGTATGTCAACAGCCATATATTAGCGTGATGTTCACGCTTCTATGTACTCACTGATGACGCTTTGATTGGCGAAACCGGTCTGGGGAAGATCGTGGAAGAATAAACATCTTATACATTGCCCTGACTTCTTTTTGAGTGCTGGAAGGATTTTTGGATAAATATATATATATATATATATATATATATATATATATATATATATATAGATATATATATATATATATATATATATATATATATATATATATATATATATCTATACATATATAAATATATATATACATATATATACACATATATATATCTCCATATATGGGTTCACTTCAAAATCTTGAAAGCTCAAAATCCTGAATCTCAAAATCCTGAACTCAAAATCTCAAAAGCTCAAAATACTGAAAACTCATAGTACTGAATCTCATAATACTGAAAAACATACAGGACACAAACACTCCCCCGGATTCATGAAGCTCGGCACAAGGCCGGTGTAAGGCGTGCGCCAGCAGTGCAGTGTATAATCGGCGTAGCAGCGCCACATGCATAGTAATGAGTGCACGCCGCAACCACAACCACGTGCAGAGGGCACGTGCGCGAGCCCAAGTAGGATGCGCCCGTAGGCGTGGCCAAGCCGGCAGGCGAGGAGCAACCTAAAGTGCTGACTGTCACAGGCCGCCTGCAATGGTAACCGCGCCAGCCAGTGTCCGTGGATAATGAAACGTACGCAGAGTATGCAACATAGTACCCGTCTACACAAAACGGAGAACCAAACATTAACCCACGAAGTCCAAATTGTACCTGTCCAAGGAACAAAGGATATGCGTAATACCGTGTCTGTCACGCAATGCACTGTCAGTGGGCATGCCCAGTGAAGGTGTACCGCAGCATGTCAGCGCGCCGCACCAACACACAAGTAGCCCCATGGGCATGGTCACCAGCAGTTCCACAGTGGTAGTGAGAGTACACAGCCGGGCAGCCGTGTCTATATAACAACCAGAAGTAAACCAGATACCCTAAACACAGACAAACATGTGCATAGCAACATGTACTACACCCAGCAACGTACCCGTCGCATACACATAGGATGGCATATGCCGAAGCGGAATATCCAGAAGCAGAACCCATGCATGCAAATGTAATACACAACAGCCCCGTCATAGCACGTAACCCGCACCCATGTACGACCGTCCACCCAATCCAGCTAGCAGCCTTGTGCAGCTGCACACCTACACACAGTGGGTATACCTCAAATGTAGTATGAAGTATTGTCCTAGGCAGTGCCACGCGTGCAAATATGTACCCCACATGTCAACATCCCACCTCAGGTACTGATATCCAAATGGCTGCATGTGAATGTGTTGGCAGAATGCGTACATCCCGCATGTGGTACGGACCTGTCGAAACCCCATAGGCGTTCACACGCCATGGTGTCCATAACTGTACACATCTGGACAAAGCAGTATGTGCAGCCACTGTACTGATGATTAGCTATGCAGACATGTCAAACACAACACATAGGGCGGAACATCCGTCCACCAAGAAGGACACCCCAACAGGGTGCCACATGCACAGAAGGTGAAGGTGGGACATCACATGTAGATAATAGTGGTGCCAGATGGCCAAACACCCACGGCCAATGCAAAGGATTGAATAACACGTATATGCCCGGATGAATGGGTATGTCATATCATGGGAATAGCCTAAGCTATCCAACATAATAGCCATGCGTACCAGATACAAACTGCCAGTAACACGCAGTAGTAATGCAGGAAGGCATACAGGACTGTGGGAATATCACAGGACATATGGCACATGCCAAGTGTCGACGCATGACACAAATGTCCAGGATGGGGCCCCCTGCAAAGAGGAACACGTGCCAACCCCACCCCCCACTGACGTATCGGCAGTGGAAACACAACCCAAACACACACCAACACCACCATCCATCCCACAATAGCAACTGATGCCGGTCAAAGACCACCATGATGCGTGCACAAACAGGGACACGTGTAACCGTCGCTCTGACAACCCCCCACAGGCCAACGATTAATAGTATGGACATACGCATGTAATGCTGTGAAGGATGTGTGGTAGTCCTCAGTATCACAGAGGTAGGTACACAGATACACTGTAATCAACCGTGACATATGTGCACTGTACACAGCATACCTGCAGGTAATACATAGTTCAATCATGTGCCACAGAAATATCCACGTACGAATGAGGACAGGGGATAGACAAGTGTGAATGGGACAAACTATGAACATAGGTTCATAGGTTCATAGTAGGCTATCTGCCCAAGGGCATTTATAAGCCTAGCCCATAGTTATGTGGCCTTCGCCACCCCTTCAGTTTGAAGAAAACTATGCCTATTATATTGCTGTACCTCTGTCAAGCAGTGACACTGAAGTAATCCCTGGGGTATATCTGCGATCTCCCATCCATTGGTCAAGATTCCTCTTGAACAAGGCCAGCGAGGTGCTCTGCCTCACATGTACCGGGATGTTGTTCCACAGCATAGTGAGTCTCTGGGTGATGAATCTGTCCCTCCAGCACGTTCTATTAATGACCGTGTCAAGGTTTAAGTCTCCCGCCCTTGTGGTTCTGAGGGATCTAGATTCTTTAGGTGAAGCATAGTCATCAAATCTGGGTTTGACATGGCCTTGTATGTCAGGCACAGGTCACCTCTGAGCAAGCGGTATGCGACTGAATAGAGCTGGAGTTCTTTCAGTCGGGCAGCATAAGACATATTCTTGAGACCCTGTATCCTTTTGGTGATGAACTTTTGGGGCCTTTCCAGCTGCTGCAGGTGTCGGGTCAGGTACATTCCGAATGGGGCATTGTACTCAATCATAGGTCTAATGAGTGATGAGTACAGGGGGACGATGACCTCCCTTGATCTAGATGTGAATCCCTTCATGATCAGGTGGGCAATGTAGAAGGTCTACCTAACTACTTTAGCAATGTGAGTGTCAAACGAATGGTTACTGTCAACCTGGGTCCCCAGATCCCTGGTAACTTCCTCTGTGCTCAGTGGATTGCCACCTATATGGTAGCTAGGGGTAACCTTGTTTTTCCCGAAGGGTATGACTATGCATTTCTTGGTGTTTAGCTTTAGGCCATGTCTCTGGCACCAGTTATCCATTTCTGTGAGGCCCTTCTGAAGGATATCTGTGTCAGATGTGTTTTCGACTATGGCAGCCAGTTCGCAGTCATCTGCAAACATTGTCAGCCATAACCCCCCTGTGTTTGCTTGTACTTCGGAAAAGTAGATGCCGAAAAAGAGTGGACCCAGGACTGAGCCCTGTGGGACACCACTTGTGACCGGCTTTGAGTCTGACATGGCGCCAGCAACTCTGACCGTGTGGGTTCTATCCCGTAGCCAGTTTGCAACCCATCTTGTGATGTATGGGTTTACATTCAAGCTGATGAGTTTTTCAATGATACCCGAGGGGGGTATTGTGTCGAAGGCCTTTGCCAGGTCGAGATAGGCTGTATGGACTGCCTTACCCTCATCAATGGCCTTGGTGACTGTTCCGAAAAAGTCAACCAAGTTTAAAAGGCATGATCTGCCTTTGACCAAGCCAAACTGGGTTGGATCCAAAGTCTGCAAGTTCCCTATGTCTTTATCTATGTGTTCCATTATGATCCTCTCCATGGCTTTGCAGATAAGCCTTGTCAAGCTAATGGGACGGCAATTACCAGGGTCAGTGGAGGCACCGCCCTTGTGAAGTGGGACTACAGTCGCCTTGCGCCACTACTTGGGTACGTATCCTGAGGTGAAGCTAAGATTAAACAGCTGTCCTAACTGCGGGTTTAATTCCTTATTGAGTTCGTGGAGTACACAGCCGGGGACACCATCTGGTCCCATGGATGCTGTGTTTACTGCCTTGGAGAGAGCAGTTCTCACCTGGGCGTTAGAGATGTTCTGGGGGCTACAATCCTCTGGTATAGATATCTCTCCATTTGGGGGGGAGGGGGGGAGAAGTTTGCACTGAACCTGTCAGCCAGTATGTTGGCAATGTGTGTAGGTTCAGTAATCTTCACATCATTTTGAACTCATTCTGAGCATATCTGGGAGTTTCCTCCTAGGTGTCTAACATAGCTAAAGAAGGCCTTATGATTGTCTTTTGAGTCCTTGGTGATTTATCTCTCGAATTTGCCTTGGATGATTTTATGAGAGCTCTTAGTTCTTCATGTATAATGAGCAAGGGTGTCTTACCTTTCAAGGATTCTGCTCTATCTTATAGTAGCTTCCTCCTTTTGTTGTAGAGCTTGTTTATGGCTGGGGTCCACCAGACCGGACACTTGCCTTTGGTACAAAGAGTCTCAGTTTTGTATGGGATTGCCTGATCCATGCAGTCCTGTAGGTGCTGGTAGAAGGCATATGTAAGTGATTCAGTGGTTTGAGTAATGTTTACCACCGGCTCAGGGGCCTTAAAGGAGACCACACTAGTGTTTAGAAGTGTGAAGTCGGCTTTTGAGAAAGGCATATGTATGGTAACCGGCACCACCCACATCATTGTATGCCAATAGCAGAAGCTATTGTAGGTTGTCCAAACACACGTGTCCGTACACACGGAATATCATAGCAATAACCCACGCCCGGATGTGGGTAATGCTAGATATACCCACGGTAGACGTGGTGCGGTCCCGAGGCCGATGCCCGAGGGACCACACAAAGGCAACCGTGGGTAAATACAGTAGTACCCACACCCAGACGCGGGTCATTGCTAGTATGCCATATCATCTAGGGAAAGAAACCATATATTCCCAGACATAATGGCACAGCATAATGCCTGTCTGCCGCCCAACCGCAGACATACGGCACCCGTGGCGGTGTGGACGTACTGCGCGAGATGTCCGTTGCCAATGTCGACACTGTCTCGCTATGTGAAACAAAGTCAACATAACAATTCAATACTAAACAGCGACGTAGAGCCCGATGTCCCCGTTGCTGAGCTGTTCAACCTGTTCCGCCATGTTAAATGTGTGTAGCAGAGCAGGACTGCCCCAAAGTAAGCAACGGACATGTCCGTGGCTCAGTGAAAGCTGTCACGCAATGTTAAACCCATGTAATATAGCGAGACAGGTTATAAATACCGAGGTATAGTAATGGAAATAGGTCCGGTCGACCAGACCGTGTGCAATTACTATAACACGATCTACAACAGGCACGCCGGCCAATCAGCGCACACGGTTAGGAATAATGGGGGGGTATGGTATCATAGACACGGACAAACCGTGCCCATGTGACTTGTCTGACATTCGTACACGGTCAGGGCAGTTCCGTACACTAGGCGGACAAGACCAAACCCAAAGCACCACAGGAACACCCTGACAATCGAAGGCCTGTATGCGTAGGGGCTATAAGCCCCTGTGATCTGAATATCCCTGCAGTCACGACATATGCATCCTGGGCCATGAGCGGTAAGGAATAAGGAATGTGTAACATGTAGTACCGCACTTTTCCCAGCAGGAGAATGGATGCCTGTGACGTACGTGAGTGCGGGGTGGGGTGGGGGGGTATGTAAATTTAGCTAAGTACCATGGGTATGCATATAAATGAGACAGAACAGCTAACGTGTAGTGGTCACAGCAACCGGCAAACGTGAATGCAGTCCCGTTTGAATTACGACTATAGAACATATAAATGTGAACGTGTACGTAATGCGTCCATGCCGCAAAGACTGTTACATGTGTAAAGGTGAAAGTGTGTTCCGCACACGTCCGTCAACCAGATCAGAGATATGTTACTGGAACAGTCACAACTAATACAGACCATGTAACCACACAGACCCAGTAAACATATGTAACCAGAATACGGATATGCATGTGCGCCTGCGCGTAACCCACAATTAGGAAATGCAAGTGCGTGTGTCCGTGTGTGATCCGCTCACAGCAGGGAAAGTTAATGCTGTGTCCTCCACATCAGTTATACATGTCTCAAAACTGTCAGCTTCTGAAAGTATGGAATAGGACAATGCCATGTAAAGTACCGGTAGAAATAGTGAGAAACACATGCTATGTGATAAGACAAACATAGAATGTGGATAGAATAACGTGTGTGTTAGTAGTATGGATTGACGACGTTTATGCATCTGTAACCCGACCCAATTGTCAGAAGGTGCCACCGTACGAATTGTGTTTAGTTGGCTCACACTTGTTGACCGGGCTAGGCTAGCTGGATATATGTCCAGTGTCAGCAGAGGCTCCACACACAATAATAGCACAACATACCAAAGTACTCATATATGTAACCAAAAAAGAACAACAATAGAAAGTGTCCTGAAAGGACTGGTTACATACAGATCCCAGATGACAGAGAAATATATGGCCAGTGGAAGCACGTCACAATTACGGGATCAGGTCCCTATAGAAGCAAGAAGGTCTCACATGACATGCCAGCGAATTGCCAGATAGACACAGGTCAATGTAACACACAGCAAGATTAAGGGCCAACCAGCCGTACACCATGCCAGAACCTGTACAGTGGAAAGGTATGGTGTGGTAATAGATGTGTGTACACAGGTAATCCACAGACAGTAACAAAGCAAGGTATGAAACGAGGGGTTCACATGTATATATCTACACACAGCAGTCCGACGGCCTGTATATATGACACATGGACATAGGTATGTCACTCGAAAACAAGATGTAAACAACTACAGTTTATTCCATATCATATTTATATAGTTATATACAGTCATATTTATATTTAACATTGTGACTCTTATTTACATTCATATTTATACAAAATATGTATTTAATTGTACTTATTTATTCAATGATTTGGAATCTTAATACAACAATTATACACATTAATATACATAATATCATTATCAACACACTACATTCCAAGGTTTACTCACAACAATTATCAATTATGTTTCAATATACTGATTGTATTGACCAATATTGTATTTATATCAACACATTGTTGTTGTATTAATGTTTCCATTAAGTAATGTATGCAACACTGATTTTTATATGTCACTTTATCTTTAAGACTTGGAGCACTGTCCACTTAACTATGAGCAAGTTTATTGATTAATTGTCTTTAAACTGACTCTGAAGGAAGTATATAAGGGACGACTATCTAATGTATTTCGTACTCTGACGATGCCCCATGTTAGTGGGTGAAAGCGCTCAGTATCTTTGGACTGTGGAGTGTATCGTTTTTGTCATCGTCTGTTTTGGTCTGGTTTATGTTCATTAATGTCTTTTATGAAGATGACCAGGACTCAAGGTTTGCTGTATTTCTGCTTACTGGCACATGGATATAGATATGCCAAGTAATACATAATATGGGTAGTCAAACAGACATCCGCGAATGGGGAACATACAGCATCAGTCAAAACCACTGGCCAGATGGTGACAGTCCAACAAGTTCTACACTTTACATATGCACACTGGTGTTCATTGTAGGACTCCAAAAATTGCTCCGTTCGCAATATCAACCAGCTGCGATCGACCCAGAAGAAATGACAGCCGTGACTACGGCACAGCTAGACATATGCACCACCAGCGTGTTTAAGGTTGATGACAAGTGTCCATGAAATGCAGGACATATGAACAGAAATCCCCAGATTGTCGAGTCCATAGAAGTGCATCCACATCCCAGTCCCGCACACATGAAGGATGTGTAATGTGTACCGTTGAGGGTTGCAGCCATGGGATCCTGGGTATGCAGAAATGGGGCTCGGTGTTGTTTGGCAGATAATCCGTTGGCCCGCCCCGTGGGAGGGATGTGGGTATAGCACATGACTTACTCCCCACTAATGATGCAAAGCATCCACCGGATAATGCTGAAAGCAGGTGTGAAATGTGTACAGCCCTATATCAGTGTCCAGTAGGCAATTCCCATGGATGGACAAACGTACGACCAAGATGGCACCCATAACTGGAAACCTGGCGGAATTACACAGCTGCAGTAAGGCATAGCACAGGAAATACAGATAGGGACTACATTAGACATTCCCTATACAAAGTCAGACCGTCGTGCGAATACCGCGCATACAGCTCTCAATCTGCCATCACCAAAATGGGGATCACTCGCTTCCATAATGCGGAACAAATGGGCGACCTGTGGAACACATACTAATGGCTCACTAACAACTTCAACTAGGAAGGTGATAGGATGGTTAAACTATGGTGTTCCCACTTATAAAGAAGATCCTTTAATGAATTAATATGATTAATGTCAATTGACCATGGATTACACCTAATCAACATAAAATAACCGCTGGCACCTTATGGCACACAATCCAAAAAACACATAGGTAGATGAAACAGTCAACGTAGAAATTGTCCATGACAGTGCCCAAATGGTATAAAAAGGTTCCTTTATATACAAGTAAGCGCTTTCACCCGTAGGCTCCATCAGACTTACACATAACATAAAAGCATTCAGGCTTTAAATATCCCTCCTTACATTTTCATTGGTCAATTTCTCATCAAACAATGAACAATTAACCCCAGCATATAAAGCACAAATGCAATGTTAAATACACACACATATATTAACATCTTTAAAAACATCTTATTAAAACATGTATTATATCATATTGTACTATGCCTAATTCTCATCAATTATAAATCTAACGATATATATAGAAAATATGCATATTATATCAATGTAAAACGGTGGTAAACAACTGAAAGAGTGGACTAATAGGTGTTAGCTGTACCTAAACTACATTCCTGTTATTTGGGTTTAAGCCACCTGCTTCTCAAAAGAGGCTTAATCTGTGCTTCATCATTCAACCCTGGTGTTTGGTCAGCTCTCCACCTAATAATCCATCTCACTCCGCATTCTAAAGTATAGTTGATAAGGTCCCCCCCTCTGGGATTAAAATCTAGCCTTTGTAAAACACTGAATGTAAAAGTATGCCTTGGGATGTGCTCATAGCCGGCCGTAGGCATAGGCCAACCCGGCGGCTGCCTAGGGCACCGCACTAGCAGGGCCACCTTTCTAGTAGTTATGTCATGTAGGTACACCAGGATGGGGGCACCATGTGTTGTGGTGGTGGGCGCCATGGAGCCCTATCGCCTAGGGCAGTGGTTGATCTAAGGCCGCTCCCGTGCTGCCGTAGGAGGGGTAGTACGGTCTGCAGGTATGTGCTGAAGTGCACATGAAACAGCGGTCTACAAGGATTACCCATAGTGGCGACACCTGCACAGACGGCTATAGCGGACATACACACGACCATGCACACAGCTCAGATAGACATACACACACCATAAACAGGCAATGATACACAAGGTTTATGGCGTGTACGGGTACAGTGTCAGTACAGCAAGGATAGCTGTCTGCCATGATATCCAGCAGATGTCTCTATGGCGTGCCGGAATACGGACGTTGCATGGACAATGAGTGGATATGCATCGTACCACAGTTCTATGTGTCAGCCGTGCAAATATGCGATACATGGGACAGACAGCTCTCCATGCAAGAGCAGCGCTATGGGCATAACATAAGTATGTATATATACATCAAGAGAGATACAGACGGACACATGTGGCAAGGCCGGGAGTGTAACGTACACAGCACCACCCCACCACACCACAGCAGGGCGCACGTGGAGAACATGCTACGGAGGTCGCCAACCACAGCAGGCACACAGGCAGTCCACGAGCTGCGTCTCACCATCCACAAACACAGAGATGTCGGCAGGATATAAGTGTTCTGCGGAAACTCTAAAGCCATAACCTATGAACCAATGCGGCTGGGAGCATAGACACACACACACAACTGGCAGGCATGGGGATTGACCTTACCCCCACCTACCCAACTGCACAACAGTATGACACAGGTATGGAACGCGCTACGTAGACCACTGAACACAGCACCGTCAGAGGCACACGTCTAGGTGGGTGACAACATCCGTAAAGGAATAGACGCCGATAGCCAAGGTATGTGTTGCGAAGCGTCTAAAAGAACTACTCTCTCCAGGGGCAGCTGTAAACACACACACACACCTCACACGGGGAAGGGCCAGGAGTTGAACCTACGCCTACCTACATGAACACACTACAGCATGATGCATTTACAGAACGCGCTACCGAGATTACTGAGCACAGCGCTGTCAGAGGCATACTTCTAGGCGGGTGACATCATCTGTAAAGGAATAGCTGACAATAGCCAAGGTATGTGTTGCGAAGTGTCTAAAAGCATGACCATCTGCAGAGGCAGCTGGAAACACACACACACACCTCGGGAAGTGCCGGGAGTTGAACCTACGCCTACCTACATGAACACACTACAGCATGAGGCATTTACACAACGCGCTACCAAGATTACTGAGCACCGTGCTGTCAGAGGCATACTTCTAGGCGGGTGACATCATCCGTAAAGGAATAGATGCCAATAGCCAAGGTATGTGTTGCGAAGCGACTAAACGAACTACTCTCTCCAAGGGCAGCTGGAAACACACACACCGGGAAGGGCCGGGAGTTGAACCTACGCCTATCTACATGAACACACTACAACATGATGCATTTACAGAACGCGCTACCGAGATTACTGAGCACCATGCTGTCAGAGGCATACTTCTAGGCGGGTGACATCATCCGTAAAGGAATAGATGCCAATAGCCAAGGTATGTGTTGCGAAGCGACTAAACGAACTACTCTCTCCAAGGGCAGCTGGAAACACACACACCGGGAAGGGCCGGGAGTTGAACCTACGCCTATCTACATGAACACACTACAGCATGATGCATTTACAGAACGCGCTACCGAGATTACTGAGCACAGTGCTGTCAGAGGCATACTTCTAGGCGGGTGACATCATCCGTAAAGGAATAGATGCCAATAGCCAAGGTATGTGTTGTGAAGCGACTAAAAGAACTACTCTCTCCAAGGGCAGCTGGAAACACACACACACACACACACACACACACAGGGAAGGGCCGGGAGTTGAACCTATGCCTACCTACATGAACACACTACAGCATGATGCATTTACAGAACGCGCTACCGAGATTACTGAGCACAGCGCTGTCAGAGGCATACTTCTAGGCGGGTAACATCATCCGTAAAGGAATAGCAGACAATAGCCAAGGTATGTGTTGCGAAGCATCTAAAATCATGACCATCTGCAGAGGCAGCTGGAAACACACACACACACCTCACACACACACAGGGAAGGGCCGGGAGTTGAACCTATGCCTACCTACATGAACACACTACAGCATGATGCATTTACAGAACGCGCTACCGAGATTACTGAGCACAGTGCTGTCAGAGGCATACTTCTAGGCGGGTGACATCATCCGTAAAGGAATAGCTGACAATAGCCATGGTATGTGTTGCAAAGCGTCTAAAAGCATGACCATCTGCAGAGGCAGCTGGAAACACACACACACCTCACACACACACGGGGAAGGGCCAGGAGTTGAACCTACACCTACCTACATGAACACACTACAGCATGATGCATTTACAGAACACGCTACCAAGATTACTGAGCACCGTGCTGTCAGAGGCATACTTCTAGGCGGGTGACATCATCCGTAAAGGAATAGATGCCAATAACCAAGGTATATGTTGCGAAGCGACTAAAAGAACTACTCTCTCCAAGGGCAGCTGGAAACACACACACACACACACACACACACACACGGGAAGGGCTGGGAGTTGAACCTACGCCTACCTACATGAACACACTACAGCATGATGCATTTACAGAATGCGCTAACGAGATTACTGAGCACAGCACTGTCAGAGGCATACTTCTAGGCGGGTGACATCATCCGTAAAGGAATAGCTGACAATAGCCAAGGTATGTGTTGCGAAGCGTCTAAAAGCATGACCATATGCAGAGGCAGCTGGAAACACACACACACACACGGAAGGGCCGGGAGTTGAACCTACGCCTACCTACATGAACACACTACAGCATGATGCATTTACAGAACGCGCTACCGAGATTACTGAGCACAGCACTGTCAGAGGCATAGTTCTAGGCGGGTGACATCATCCGTAAAGGAATAGATGCCAATAGCCAAGGTATGTGTTGCGAAGCGACTAAAAGAACTACTCTCTCCAAGGGCAGCTGGAAACACACACCTCACACACACACGGGGAAGGGCCGGGAGTTGAACCTACGCCTACCTACATGAACACACTACAGCATGATGCATCTACAGAATGCGCTACCAAGATTACTGAGCACAGCACTGTCAGGAGGCATACCCCTAGGTGGGTGATATCATCTGCAGAGGCAAGGCAGCCGATAGGGAATGAAGACAGAGTGCAGTCACACAGCATGTTACCATCCCAAGATAGGCGTACAGTAACACGGTAGTGCTGCACTCGGGAATACCAACTAACTATGGAGCACAATATCACGACATGGATACGGGATGCACCACAGACAGTATACCCTATGAGAGGGCAACCGGCATGCATGATGTAGGCAGCCATTGTGGCATACCAACCACATATGACTCACTTGGACGGCCACCATGGCTATGCAGGATGTCATTGGCCATGGCTACACGCCTAGTAGCAGACATCTGTGCCGACTGTACTGTGTACACCCGAATGGCGTACTGGGCATGCCCTCACACCTAGCGGTTGCGAAGGGGAAACATACATGCACATGGGGTATCATCACAGACGGGCGCGGTGTGCACTGTACTGTGTGTCCATCTACACAGCTGCTTACTGGGCATGCTCACACACTTAGAATCTGCAGAGTGCAGACATGCATACACATGGGGTGGAATCATGGAAGTGCAGAGTGTGGACCATCGTGTGTGTCCACCTACACAACAGCAACCCGGGCATGCTCACACACGTGGCGGTTGCAAAGGGGAAACATACATGCACACGGGGTATCTTTCACAGACGGGCGCGGTGTGCACTGTACTGTGTGTCCATCTACACAGCTGCTTACTGGGCATGCTCACACACTTAGAATCTGCAGAGTGCAGACATGCATACACATGGGGTGGAATCATGGAAGTGCAGAGTGTGGACCGTCGTGTGTGTCCACCTACACAACAATAACCCGGGCATGCTCACACACGTGGCGGTTGCAAAGGGGAAACATACATGCACACGGGGTATCTTCACAGACGGGTGCGGTGTGCACTGTACTGTGTGTCCATCTACACAGCTGCTTGCTGGGCATGCTCACACACTTAGAATCTGCAGAGTGCAGACATGCATACACATGGGGTGGAATCATGGAAGGGCAGAGTGTGGACCGTCGTGTGTGTCCACCCACACAACAGCAACCCGGGCATGCTCACACACTTAGTACGTGCTACGTGCCATCCGGCATGCAGACAGAGTGCACACACCGCAAGTCACGGCCAGGTAAACCCGTACACACGCACAGGGTGGACACACATGCAGTTACACGTACACACACAGATGACATCACAGGCGTCACGGGTGCAGGCTGAACATGTACACACTGCAGTGAACACTGTAGCTGCCATGCCAGCACCATGTCATCGGTGCAGCAGTATGCCTCACGGTTCAGCAACAGCATGTGACATATGTCCACAGGTCTATATGGCGGTGTACGCCCGTCATGCAGAGTACACATGTACTATCAATGATCCCACAGGTGTGATGTAGTCCGCCCATATCGGTATACATGGACAGGCGTGCTCCACACATACCACGGGCCTGACACAGATATGACACATGACTGCAGCTGTACCACAGTGAAACAAAGTCCGGATATGTCATATATGTGATTGTCTGGCTGTGTGCATGGACTGCACACAGGACACATACGAAGCCTGTGATGTACCACATGCATAACACTGGCGTACGTGGTAATACACACACGAATGGAAGGTGGACACATGTCTGTGGTATGCTCCCCTTACAGGGTGTAGCGGTGTTGACTGGGACACATACCCTTGTACAGTTTGCCTGTGACAGCTGTGATACCATACCACAGTCCATGTTCCATGTATGTCGACACACATGTCACAACGTAGCAATGCATACACACATGGCAACAGGGGATACATGTGACACATGTACTGTGCATGGTGCAGCCATGCATGAGTGGTGTCCGATATCCATAACACAGTTGCAACCCCCTACCACATGCATACCCATCATGGGGGCCGTCATATGGTGGCATAGTAACAGCACGCATGGCGGTATGTGTGTACATCATGTGTTTAAACACCTGTCCACATGCATGTGTGCAGGTGGTGGTCATAAGTGTGTCACACACCATCCTACCCTGCCATGTGCATACAGTCTGCTATGTCGCCGTTACATGACAGTGCTGCCATAATGCATACCCATCGGTCAGGTGTCATCGACCATATGTCACATGGCCACTGTAACCCCTACCACCTCACAAGTGCATATATCGGCACAGCTGCCGGATACAGTGTTGGTACGCATGATGCACTACATACCGCTGCACGCCTGCACATATCCCATATAGCGGGTGTGGCATTCCCAGCACCGACATGTGTGCAGGAATGTGTGCCCATGTATGCCACAGATCGGGGGGACTATGTGCCACGTGCCACACATCACTGTACACCATGGTAGAGATCTGTACATACCTCAGTGTGGGGTGCATGGATGTGGATGGTGCAGTACATGCAACACGTCGTCCCTCCGTGTAGACATGTGTGGTCACCACCATGTCACTGTGTCAACATGTGTGTATGTCTGCTGCCTGTTGTGAGGGTGTATGCAGATATAGTGTTGTGAATGGACACTAACCACACAGGGTGACCATCCCATACTGGTGCTGCATTGTACGACCCTGTCAATGCCATAGTTGTGAGCCATACTGGCCACCTGTGCAAGACCGCCCCCTGTGACATGGCGTGTGGGTGCATTGTATTGTGAGGGTGCTGACCACACAGGCAGGTGTCCCCATCTGCACACAATGGGGTGTGCGCCATAGTGGTGTACACCCCGCAATTTCGGACATATTCCTGTACCGGTACAGCATCCTACTGCTGCACAGCGTGCACCACAGCTGACAGATGACACCTGCGATCAGTCGCCAGCACGCTGTGTATGACACCTGCAGAATGTCACCATACCTGTACTGTGTCATGCCATGTATGTGCTGTCTCTGTCCACCGTAGCCTGTGGCACCGACCACAGGCGTCAGGTGCAGTATATGTGTGGACATGTGTGTCATGTACCGTGTAAACAACATTACACTATATCTGGCTCCGTGCTCCGCAGGTTTACATGTAGAACTTCTCTACTTGCGATCTAAACTGTCTGTTCTCTATCACAAAAGCTCAGCACCTGCTCCCACAGTATTCCGACATAGGTAAAGTACATGTATACTAGACGGAGTACTACACTAGCCTAGAATCCCCTTGAGTACCCACTTCCCTATAGGTCCCTTCTGACCCAGTTACACAGCAAACGCATTCACGTTCTCTGGCATGTCGAAGGGTCAATTGCTAGCGACCTCTCCTGTTCAGATGGTGAATCTGGGCATCCTGAGGCAATGTTACAGGTGCCTCATGGACATGGACAAGCCGCACCTCCCCCACTAAACATAATACATGTGAGAGATGCAACTATATAGCCAGACAGGGGGCTGAGCTCTCTCAAACCACGACCGGCAAGACCAAACGGGAGGGGAAGGACACCACGCACACCACAAACCCAGTGTCACATGGAACTATCACAAATGCTAAACAAACACATGAACACACAAAGACATACTCGGAGGCACTGTTAAAACATGTAACGAACCTAACAAGGCCTCCGAAGCAGACACCCAAGCAACTGCCTCCACAAGACATAGGACATGCAACACATAGTTCTCAACATCAGTGTGCTAAATAGTCACAGCCCTTAAGGCCACACACAATGCCAGACACACTTGTAATAGGTGACGCCATAGTCAGACACACCGATGTCCCACCCACCAGACTGAACAAGGGAATGATCACAGTAGGCTGCCTGTCGGGCGCTGGAATCCGCCACATAACACACGCACTCAGGTCACTCCGCAGCATGTACAAGTATGACGCGGTCATTGTCCATGCTGGTGTCAACGACCGGAGACATACCACCCTGGGATACATGAAAGGAGACATAGAGGGGCTCTCAGAGTGTGTAGCCCAGGCCAGCATGACCCTGACCCTGAGCAGTATCCCACCCTCAACAAGTATGATGCCACAATACTGGGTCCGAATGATCACCCTTGATAATTGGCCTGATTACCGGTGTCAGTCTGAGGGGATCCAATGTCCTCTTGCCTGGGATGACATGCTTGACACGCCACACTCCTTCACAAGGGATGGCTTGCACCTGTTGCCCCAGGTCTTCAAGAGTTTGGCAAAGGCTCCTGCCACCCCCACAGTGCCCACTGCAGGCAAGGCTGAAATGATAAACCTACCGCCCTAGACTACAAACCTGGAAAAAACTAAGGGTAATACTGCTCAGTGCCAGTAGTCTACGCCCAAGCTGCATGCCCTCAAAAGCCCTCCTCAGTATGGAGGACATCGATGTCAGTGCTGTGACTGAAACCTGGTTCAGGGCTCCTGAGAGCACCCCAGCACTATCAGGTCATACCTCATATCACGCGTTCAGGACCCTAACTCGGACCGAACCACAGAAGGAGGGGGAGTCTCCATTTCCATGAAGGATACCCACACCTCCAGGTTGGCAGAAACGCACGTAGCAGCGGGGACCATCCAGGTGCAATTAACCATGGGTAGGACTGCCCTGCAGTTTGTTGCATGCTACAGACCACCCTCTCAAACCCAGGATACCCGCACAGCCTTCCTGAAGACACTGGGGAGTATGAATGCTCTCACAACACCATCATATTGGGTGACATCAGCCACCCATACATAGACCGGGAACATTACCCAGGACACAACACCCTACACCAAAGGTTCCAGGTGTTCATACACCCGAATGCTGTGGAACAACTATGCACCATACCCACAAGGGGAGGAACTATACTAGTCCTGATCATCACACATGGGGACGACATGCTCCACACAGGATGTACATCCCTCAATGGTGAGGTCAGACCATATAGTGATCTCACTGGAGATCCGCATCCCGCCCCCAACACCGGCAAGGGAGACCACAGTGAAGACCTCTCCACAGCGAACCCCACACGTCATACGACTGGTGTGGTACCCTACAAGGCCTCCATGCCAGTGGGAAACACAGGCCACGCTGCTGAAACCCTTACAAATGCCTTCGACGAGCACCCCCAGGAATGTCTGGATCAAGCAATCCCTGATAACATCAGGACCTTGTCCACCAAAGGCAGGCACATGGTCTGGTGGACCCCAGCCATAAACAAACTGTACAACAAGAGGTGAAAGCTACTACATGACAGAGCAATATCACTACCAGGGAAGGCATCACTGATTAATACTGGCGGTAACATACGATCACTCATACAATCATCCAAGGCCACCAGGACTTGCAAAGGACACATAAGACAACCATAAGGCTTCCTTAGCTATGGTAGGAACATGGGTGGAAGCTCACAGTTATGCTCGGAAGTAGTCCAGAACGGTACAATGATCACTGAACCCACAGACATTGCCAACAAACTGGCAGACAGGTTCCGTGCATACATCTACCCCCCCCCAAGAGGGGAGGTATCTATCCCACCAGAGTCTAGCCTCCCAAACATCTCGAATGCCCAGGTGAGAGCTGCTATCTGTAAAGCAGAGAACACAGCATCAATGGGACCAGACGGTGTCCCTGGCTGTGTGCTACACAACCTCAATGAGGGCCTCAACCCGCACATAAGGCTGCTGTTTAATCTTAGCCTTACTAAAGGCTACGTACCCGATGGATGGCATATGGCAACTGTGGGCCCACTCCACCAAGGTGGTGCTCCTACGGACTCTGGACATCACTTCCCTAGAAGCTTGATGAGCCTTGTCTGCAAAGCTATGGAGGGGACCATAATGGAGCCCATAAATGAAGACATTGGGGAACGACAAATACTGGAACATACCCACATTGGCTTAGTCAAGGGCAGATCCTGCCTCCTGAACCTGGTCGACCTGTTCGGAAGAGTCACTAAGGCCATTGATGAGGGTACGTCGGTTCGCACAGACTACCATGACCTGGCGACAGCGTTCGAACCAAACTCCACGCGGGCATCATAGAAAGGCTCACCAGTGTAGATGTAGAGCCATATGTCACACGATGGGTTGCCAACCGGATGAAGGTCAGAACCCTTAGGGTTAGTGTTCCTGGTGCCATGTCAGACTCCAAGCCGGTCCCGAGTGGTGGCCCACAGGGCTCAGTCCTGGGCCCCCTCCTGTTCGGCATTCAACTTTCTGACGTGCATGCAAACATAGGGGGATTGTGGCAGACAAGGTATGCAGATGACTGCAAACCGGCCACCATAATCAACACCCCATCAGACACAGACATCCACCTGAGGTCTCATAGAAATGGATAACTGGTGCCAGAGCCATGGCCTGAAGCTACATGCCAGGGAAGGTATAGACCTACCCTTTGGGAAAGACAAGTTAACCCCGAATTACCACATAGGTGGTAATCCATTAAACACGGTAGACGTGATCAGGGACCTGGGGACCCAACTTGTCGGTAACCTCTCTTGACACTCACATTGCCAATGTGGTTGGGAAGACATTCCACAGTGCCCACCTGGTCATGAAGGGATTCACATCCAGATCAGGGGAGGTCATTGTACCCCTGTACTCTTCACGCATCAGACCAATGATTGGGTACAACGCCCCATTCGGAATGTACCTAACCCGACACCTGCAGCAGTCGGAAGGACCCCAAATGTTCCCCAACACAGGGATAAAGGTGCTGAAACATATGTCACACGCTGCCCGACTGAGGGGACTCCGGCTCTATACCTTCTCATACCGTCTGCTCCGAGGTGATCTGTGCCTGACATACACGGCCATGTCCAACCTGGGTGTCATGGACATGCTCCACCTCCTAGGATCCAAACAACCACGGGCACGAGAGCAACAGACACAAACCTCAACACGGATATAAATAGGACGTGCTGGAGGGACAGGTTCATCGCCCAGAGACTCCCTACACCATGGAACAGATTCCCAGCCCTTGTGAAGCAGAGCCCCTCTTTGACTCTGTCCAAGAGTAATCCTGACGTGTGGATGGGAGATCGTAGGTATGCCCCAGGAATCATCTCTGTGTCACTGCTGGACAGAGGGACAGCAGACCAATGGATATAGTATCCTCATCCTAAGGGGTGGTGAAAGCCACACACACTCTGGCTAGGCTTACACATGCCGTAGGGCTCATAGCCTAGTATGTACCTATGCACCTATGTACCTATGTAGGTGTCCAGGCAGGTTGCGGGTACATGTGGTATGCTGATATTGCCAGATGTGCCTGTGGGTAACCCACAGCTACACGTGGGGGACTGATAACAGTGCTCCCAGTAGGCACATGTGAGTACACCATATGAGGCATACAGGTTAACAGAACCAACATGGTGCTACACATGTAACTGTCACACATACCGTGTACACAGCTCAATGCATGCTGCACCTGCACTACATAGTATGTCTGCTGCATGATGACAGTACACAACCCACGTCACATACGCACCTGTCACTTGACATACACAACCACTGCAACATACACATCACACACTATGCGTACACAGGTATCACATACACCTCTCACTATCTTGTCCACCCTGTGCATCAGAATATATTTGCATAACCGTGCACCGATGGTGTGGATGACAGTGATGTGGCAGAGGCTTCATCATATGCACAGGGTGATATGTGTGCCAGGGGCATAGGCTGTACCAATGGATGACATCATGTGTGTGTGTAAGGGCCGGTGCATTTACTGGGCATGAGTGTGCAGAATGCATGTGGATGTGGTGGAGCCCTACAGTTGTGTCTGCCGTGTGTGGGTATGTGTGTACACAGTTCAGCCATATGTGATGCCTACACGGGGTATACTTGGCAGCCCCAGACTGTACAGTGCAGGTTGTACGGCTCACTGTGTCCATCTGCGGCCACGTGACCCGTGCCTGCCTGGGGTCGCACGGGCACTACCGGGTGGAGGTATGGAGTGGCCACTCTCCGATGACACATGTCCGCTGGAACCATGTCCACGCTGGGACCGGCCAGGGCCACGTCCACGTGGCCTGCTGTGTCCTGGTGTGGTCGGTGTAGCACCAGCTGCACTGCTGCTGCTACCGGCACTGTGTGAGTGGACATGAGAGGTGGCACTCACACGTCGACCTACACTAGGTGGTGTTGCTGGCCTACGGCCACGTGTCCTACTCCTCACCCCTACCAGGTGTTCCAGCACAGACAGTTCACGCTCGCGGATTGACATGCCTCGGTCGAGGATTCCAACCATCTCACCTAATCGCCTATCCAGTACATTAGCAATCTGCTGTTGAGCATTCGCCAATGACTGGATGTTCTCATTTATGGAATGGATTGCGGCCCTCTGCAGCCTCTGCCTTTCTTGGTTCTGCCGTTCAGCACGTGCCTGTGCCGCCATTACAGTCTGGAACATGCGTCTGGTGATACCAGCTGCTGCACCCTGTACAGCAGGTGCATGTCTGCCAGAGGTCCTCCTACGAGCAGCACCAGCCACATGCCTGGGTGGCACATCACCAGTCATTACAATGGCAACATGGTGTGTACGCGCACCTTCTGTAGCCACCACACATTCCTGCTCAATGCCAACAGACGCTGACTGTCCTTCCTCTATGGGCAACGGTGATGTGGTATGTGTCGGCATCAGAACCATGTGCGGGGATGAGGGGGACATAGGTGGGATGGTAACCAATGGCACAGCTTCTGCCCCTGACAACCCTGCCTGTGCCTCATGCATATGGTCATCACCACTAGTATCTGTGGGGACACTAGCATCAGATGGACCGCAGGAGGGGAATGCACATACACCACCTGTGAATACAAAGACATACTGTAAGATACATTACACACACACAGACACACACGCAGACACACACACACGCAGACACGCACACAGACACACACACACACACACACACAGACACACACACGCATGCAGACACACACACGCACACACACACATGCAGACACACACATGCAGACACACACACGCAGACACACACACGCAGACACACACACACACAGACACATCATGCATGTGATATTACAGATGGCATGCAGCATTCCCACACCACAGCTCAGAAAATGCAGGCCAGACATTAATAGTGGTAGTATGCATACTGCCCTGGGGTGCACACTACATCAAGCAGGTGTCATTTCAGTAGGCATGCAGTACACACATTCATGGTAGTTTGCATGCATCGCCGTGATACACTGTGTGGCCACAGGCAGGTTAACAGTACACATGGCTGGCGTCACTTTGACATGTACTCCGCCGACATGTGCGATAACATGTGAACATGTGACAATGGTGTCCCACCACATGCACCGCAACATACTGGACGTCACAGTGCAGTGTTATGTGTACAGGCTACAGATAGAATGCATGTGTAACAAAGATGTCTGTGCAGGTGTGGTTGGTGTGAGCCGTGTACATAGCTATACAGTGGGGAGTACAGGCACTGTGCCACTGCATGGCAGCAGGACACAGGTATGTTTCTGTGCGATGCATAACATGGACGCATTGCATTGCCATGTCTGCAACACAGTCATGCTGTTCCACAGCACGTATATGGTAGACATTGGTGGCACCTCCAGTGGCTGCAGACAGGCATTCCGGTTGTCTGGTGTACCACATCAAATGTACAGGTGGTCCACTACAGCTATGATCGCACTATGTGTGGACAATGTGCAACGGTGTCTATCCACTCCAGATGTACTGTGTGGCAACATGCCTGTGGCTATCACCCATGGCCATGTTTGACTGGGTCATGGACAATTGTGTGTGATAGGCATTGTGTACCCATCCCTGTGGTGGCCCATGTGACATACACCCATACAAGTCGGAAGTGTCACAATCCAGAGGGCTATGCAGACAACAGTGTGGATGTTTGCTATGTCGGGTGTAGGTCATGTCATGGTGTGACAATATTGCAGACAGAACACCACGGGCGTGGGACATGTCGTGTGCCGTGTCACAACATGTGCACACAGTGCAGGGGCATATGTCACATTGGTAACACCTGTGTGCTGGCCAGATCACAGCTCACTATGTGGTACTGTGTGCGTACCACAAATGGTGTTCCAATGCATACTACATATGCATCCACTGTAGAACACCTCCACCATTGTATGCATAGCTGACTGCACATATCACACTGACAGGTACTGTGGTTTCATGCCGGTGTATACTAATGGTTGTATCTACTGTACATGGGTGGCGTGTGTGTCTGGTGGTGCAACCTGTATACCGTGACTGGAGCAGAACCCAGGTGTGCATGTTATACCTGGCCACATGGTGAATATCTATACACTGTAACATGCCTGTTACTAACAACAGTCTCACCTGCGACGGACCCATGGCTGTGCGACACGCCAGAGGTACCTGTATAGAGGCGACACAACAGTATAAACATTATCCATGACTGTAGCCACAGTAAGCACTGTGCATGTCACATCATGTACCTGTGTGATAGCATATGGTATGCACACATCTGCAAACACAACGTAGCATACTGTAGTATGCGGCTTGTGTGGCCATATACCTGGCATGTGTTGGTACATTACGTGGTGTACTGTGACACCCACACCTACGGCAGATATCATACACATATGCAAGACTGACTTACCAGGCAGCTCCAGGCTCGTTGGTTGGGAGACACCCACCTCCACAATGGCAGCTAGTGTTTCTGCATGATGTTCCCTGGGTGTCCCCAGACTGGCCAGGAGCTCCTCCGTGTGTGTGAGTGGGGGCTGGGTTGGTGGCCCACCACCTGTTCCACCTTGTTCTCTGGCAATTGCGGCGGCACGCTGTTTCGCGTGCCATATTAGGTCCGTGCAGTGTCGGCGTATCTGCTGGTAGGTGCGGTTGTTGCCACCCATGTCGTTCACCCTCCTACGCATATCCTGCCACAGGTCATCCCACTGCTGCGCTTGCTGTGGAACATGGCTGAATAGCAGGTCATAGTTGTCATGGAGCAACGGTATGATTACGTCATCCTCCTGGCGGCTGAAGGCTGGCAGCCGTGAACGAGGGATTATCTGTAAGACATAATGATGGTGACAGGTCACATTTACACTGATGTACTGGCATACCGCTGGACATACATTGCTATGACATGTACGACATCTGCACAGTAATCTCTGTGATGCATCATGGCACTGACACAGCTGACGTGTTGCTGTCACACCGTTAGGCAGTGGGTACCATATCATATCTGTGTGTCAACTCATCACACTGTACACACACTATGTTGATGGTAACCTGCTGTGGACATGTGTACCTGCCTGCACCTGTGTTCATACCAGTTGGCACGTGTCCCAATGTGCACACAGTTCTACTGTTCACCTGGATGCTGTGTATATGTCACTAGGCATCACAGACGCAGCCACTATGGACATCAGCGGTGGCACTGCACACATACACATGGACACCTGTACATGCATGTGTTGTGCCATGTACATCTACACAGCACTGTACAGGTGTTGGACAACCTGCCACAGCTCACCTGTATTGCACATGTGATACACATGGGACATTGTGTAATCATATGACATTAGCAGGGATGGTCAGATGGTCATACATAGCATGTGCGCACGCACATTGTACACGCCAACACACAGCACCTGTGACACCACAAGGTGCATCAGTGCCACATTACTGCTCTGGACAGTTGATAGTGCAAGTGCCATTTGGCCATCGCACCATGTATGACTGTGATGGCACATGCAGCCTTGCTGGACAGGGCTGCATGGTATGGCAGGGTATGTCACATACATGGCACAGGGATGTGTCCCACCTGGGGGATACTGGTATTGGGAGGGTGGCTGTCCATTCCATATGTCATTGCTATGTGTATATGGACATTACTTATGTCTATCATCATGGTGTGGACAATGGCCTTCTGCAAAGTAGGCAGCATGCTGCTTGGTGGGGGTGTGTATGGTGCACGCTGGTATCGCACATCCATGCATACACATTACCCCTGACAGGTGCTATGTGCTGTGATATTGTTCAACACAGTGCTGTATGTGCCCGCACAATGATATCCTGTGCACATGGATGGTACCCTGGCCTGACATGGGTACCACATATGTCTACATCCAGTGCCTGCTGCCACCGCCATGTCGGCAGGTGCACCACACAGCACCATCCCTCCCACAGGGACCATGGTGTTGGGCACAGCATAGGTATCCATTTATGGGGACAGGGATGTTCACATAGCAGGGGCACTGATGGTACCATCCATCGGACCATACAAGTATGACGCACACCTCACACACCCAGCCCATTCAGTATGTTGTTCGCAACACTGACACAGCTATACTGCTAGGCCAGGGACATTCGCAGCCGTACATACACAGATGCATGAACATCTGTCTGTGGCATGGGCTACAATGATGGTGGGGTGCAAAACATACCGTGTTTGACTGTGGCTGGTGCAGATGTTCTGTGCACGTGTCTACATGGTAACCCTGTTCTACTGTAGGCAGCGGTGATGAACTGTGCACATGCCAATGCTGCACATTGTGTTGGTGTCTGTCTGTCAACAGGCCAGTGGTGGAACACGCAAGGGTATTAGTGATCGAATATGCATGCCGCCCTGTACAGCTGTACTGCTAACATCTCAGGTGCTAATGTGTCATGGACATGCACACCTTACCTGGACAGGTGGTAGTGGGTTGCCACCCATACCCATCACCTCTTGTGGGTTGCTATTATCCAACACCCTCTTTGTATTGTATGTTCAGGCTATGCACCTGTGTGGGACACGTGGGCATGCAATGCGCTACTGCATACCTTTGCACCCTTTGCACAGCATGTCACACAGGTACACTGGCAGCCATACACTTCACAGCTTGATGACGGTACAGCAGGTGTTGTGCACACGTAACACATATCCTGTGGGACATGGTCATATGTACAGGCATGTCCGACAGTCACGTACCACTGCTACCCCTATATGACGGATATGCAGTACATGTGGCGGTACAGCAACTGTCACATGTACTTGTGCAATGCCCCCCTACCAACATGGAGTGGTACTGCCTGTGGGGGATGTGCGTCTGCATCCATGCTGTGCCCATAGCTGACAGTTGTACATCGATACATGCAACATACCTCATTTGGTGTTCTCATGGGTGCATGTTCAACATGTCTCCACATTGTTTGTGTCTGTCACACAGTCATTGTTGTACATGGTTTACATGCCAGCCATGGCTTACTATATGTGATTCCATGTACTTCATTGGGATACCATCATTATACATTAGAATGGCGTATTCCAGCCATCACATAGCCTTCCTAGATGACACTGTTAGCCAGCCAGTAGTAGGTGTTCCACCATCTGCACATTAGTCACACAGTACGAGGGCGGCTGATACCCATTCTGGGGACAGGGTGCTGACAGCTGTGGATGGGTGTGATGCTGTCGACAACCATAACTGCACCTGATGGTCACATCTGGATGGGTAACATTCACAACACACACCTACCTTCACGTAGTAACACATCACCTACAACAATGGACATTCCTGCCAGAACAATGTGTGCAGTATGTCTGTATGACCACTGTAGGCACCACTGGTGTCCCCCAGCATGGCAGCCAACAGCACCGGTGTATATCCCGCGGAACCATGGGTTACACCATTCACAACACACCTGTCTCGGATGACCCTGTTGTGGATCACAGTGCAGTTCCACACATCATGTTACACTAGGCATCATGCACTGATATGTTGCGGATGTGTGAACAGCTGTGCAACTCAACATATGCACACATGACACATCACCTGGTACAATATATCTCTCATACAACGTGTTATTGTGACCGCCCTGTGATGGCATTACACAGGCTACGTGTACTGGGACATGTGATGGCTCACCGGTGTCATCACCCTCTGGGTGTGTGTCTAGCAAAGTGTACAGTAGGCAGTGGTCTGAACACAGGGACACTGTACATTGACCTACTGTGTCACTGCAACTGTTGCCTATGCTCATACTGTAATTATACAGGCATGTGGTATCTGACCGCTATGACAGTCCTGGTCGACCACACTGCTGTGGCACACATGACCTGCAGCCATCTGCCTGGGGTGTGGAGCACACATGTACATCTTCACATGCTATACTGCCTCTGTGGCCGTGTCACATAACTGTCACCGGCAGGGCTGTAACAGGCAGGCACGGCATGGGGTCATGTGGGACAATGCTTGCATCTTCCACTGTGCTGCACACAAGCAAGGCACACACACTATTGCACCACTCACATTTATCTGCAGTGACTGGGACCTGCCTCCATGCTCTGCGCAGCACGCCTGCGAGTATGGATTGTACACAGATCGTACCTCCCAGGCACATACCTGGACTGCAACACCCACAGGTGAGGGGATCCCACATCACACAGTGTTTTGCACACATCCTGGATAGTTGCCGAACACAATGCATCATAGGTGCTCAATGTGCAGATACCCGTGTTTGCGACTGCTAGACACATTGTAACACGCAACAGAGTTGACATTGTACACCACAGGTTACATGCTGTCTGTGTTGTTATACTGTACATTGGGCCTCAGACAGCTGATACTGCCATGTGCTGACAGCAACCCACACTTCCCTAGAATAGACATCCATGTACCTACACATGCTTGAGGCATGCACTCCACCCAGCTGGCTGACACATTACACAACACATACCATACCTACACTACCCTCAGCATGCACAATACCTCCATGTGTCTGGTGTGTTGCACCTGGGGTTATCCCCCCTTTGGTGGATGAACACATATGCTTCACGGCCCTGCTAGCCACACCCTGGAAACACACCCATCGCAGCATACACGGAACATGTGTACTACAGCCAGTACTACTGACGTCTGCTGACAGCAGTTGTTAATGGCATGACACCCTGGCAGATGGACAGTGTACATACATATGCTGACACATACCACAGTGCACTTCTGTAGCATGTACACGATGGTAGGGACCATGCTATTCCACACAGAGACATGGCGGTACTGACCTTTTCACAGACGCCACGGTGGTGGTCATGTTCCATGCACATCTGATGTATGAGAACATGTGCAGGCTGTTGCACGGTGGTGTATATTCACATGTGTGGGGTGCATCACTTGTCAGCCATGGTGGGTCCTCGAGGTCCATCACATGCTCCAAGGCAAGCTACCTAAACATGACTGCCGCACATTGCAGTGTGGGGCCTTAGGCAGTGTGGTGGTATGTCTGTGTTGTTTGGCTACATCCACATTCAATGTCACATACAATAGTCACCCAGGCATTGCAGACCGAGATAATGTTGGCAACGTGCCAGGCGATGGTGTACTTATCAACAATGCACACTCTCACTCACTACAGGGTCGCAATCCATACATGGACATCGTAGTGTCCCTGTGGACACATACATGGTACTGACATGCACACGTTATGTCCTGGGACACTGGCCCGATGTCACCTTCCGATGTCCCTAGCTGTTATGTCCCACCAACCTGTTTGGTATGTGTCTCCGCACCAGCCCACTATATTCACTGCTAGCCTGTTGTCGGACATTGTGTACCTTGACCGCCATGCAGCCGCATCTCTCGCACTACCCATGGGTGGCACTGCATTGCACGTGTGGGACTGCAGTCATACACCCATGACTGGACCGTTCTGAATGACACTGGGGCACATCCTCGCGAACGTGCTTCACGCACACATTGATGGCCTCCATGCCTTTCCTGGCACCCTTGTTGGGCTTGTGTGTGCCACAGCACGCCACATACACATGCTGGCCACCTGTCGTACCATTGCATGGGCGGTTGGGGTGGTACAGAGGCCAACACATCAGACGTTGTCCTCACATTGCCCTTCAGCACCATTCCACGTTCTGGTATTGGCAACGTACACATCCACCTGCACATCATACCCTGTGTCTCAGGATGTTAGGCTATATGACTCATGGACAGGACGCACAGTGGTGCAAGCATATCATTGTACCTACTACATGTCAGGTACATATGGCATTACACAGTCCTCAGTCATGGGGCCCCTCATGTTCACTATTTGCTTACATACACAACATGCTGTCACAGAGTACTGTCTATGCCTAGATATCCCACACCTACATACCTGGCACCATTATAGCTCCACCAGCTCATACCGATACTGACCATACGGGTGTCAGTGTGGCGGATACATCATGTGGGTGTCATGGCATCAGGATGCATGACACATGGTGCATGCACATCACCTTTGCATAGCAACATTCACCCACTGACTATCACATGGATACTGGCCCCGTACATACATATCACATTGTACATGATTGCTGTACACACATATGCCCCACACGGTCCTGTGGTTACCGTATTCCACTGTGGCATGGATACACTTCTGCAGGGCCACACCTATCTGTACTGTGTGTGATGCTGGTACATAGGTAGCCATTGTACCTGTGGCATACACACATCTACACATGGTCAAGGGTACAATACCACATTTATGGTGTACCTTCCACAACGGCTACAACTTTACATGGCACAGCATTGTCATGCCACGATGTGTACCAGGCTCGGATGGTTTACATATGCGGCTGACAGATGGAAAACACATCTGTACACATCTGCATACCACATACACAGGGGTATCTTCTGCTCTGACACGGACCATGTCCTCCGCATTACTGATGCATATACTCCTCATACATGACAATTGCGGTGGGCAGTGTGAACGGACTGCTCATGGATATGTGCACACATGCCACACTGCATGGGCTGGGCTTCTGTGTTACTTCCACAGACACGACACACACCATGCTATGGAACATAGGTCCTGTGCACATCCCACAGGGACACACAGTGGCACTGTTCATGTGATACCTCCCTTGCTGTTTGAGTGACACGTAGTCATGGTACCACCACAGCAGCGGTACTGTGTAGACATGCAGTTGACACCCGCCTCTGCTGTTCACAGGACACTACCATGGGGAGGTGACACTACTGTGTACACTGCACATGTGTTTACACATGGACCTGCCAGACTTCATTGTTGCCCACGGTGCACCTGCTACAGATCCTTTGGGCATGGTTACTTGGTGTACCTTCCATTTTGGATGGCTATGATGCTACTACTCTGTCCCATACCTACAGGCCATATGTATCCTGTTATTGTACATACCAATAGGTGATACCTCCATTATGCATGATATGCCTGTGATACTGTGTATAATGTCTGTCATATCCACCATGACAGCTTTACATTACACATAGTTGACATAGTATCCCCTACTGCAAGGCATACGTGCACATCGGCCGCACATTATGTATGACATCAACGGTATATGCCCATACACATGTGTGCTGTGACAGTATACATACATGTCCTATCCCCTGCTATGGCACTTCCTTGTTGGACATCCACTGCCAGCATCAGCGTGTGGTCTGGCATTGTTCTCTCTAATGCCCCCTGTGGCAGCCCTTGTGGTGTCTCGGCTGTGTACATGATGTCCCACTGCTGTGCACATGGTGTCCACAGTCGTTGGTATGCTCAGCAGGATAGCACTACATAACCACCTTTCACCACTCTCTGCATTATGGACAAGTGTCATTACTTACAAACACCATTCCCATACAGTACAGCTTCATCATACACATCATGCGTTACACACCCGTACATATCGTGTGTTCTACATACCTTGTCGGTGTTTCATTCCGTGTTTCATTCCGTGTATCGGTTTTCCTTTTTATTACTCTTTCGGTTGTACACTGCTGGTTCGGTATGAGCATACAGTTTGAATATCCTGGGAGTCATCCTTATATCCATCGATACCTGCAACATGTGGGTTCATCCCACCAATTGCTGTTCCTCAGTGAGTAATTGTGCGCATATCACCTGTGCATCCACTCCATTCGGACATTACACATCGTAACTGGGGTATGGTTGGATTCCTCACCTGGGTGTTGGCTATTTGCCCTACCTTCGTGGAGATGGTCTGTATTGTGTTATGTTATGTGTAACTGCAGCCGCTATGTGTGGTGACAGGTACATTTCGCAGTGGTGTTAGCCGTGGATTGTGTGTGTCGGGTATAGTATTTGGTTCGACATGTGGGTGTCCCTGTCCTGATGACATCTGTTGATGGCGTTTTGCATTCGGATGTGTAACATGGCTGTTGTATTCCTTTAAACAACGCATGCAAGTATGCATCCGCCTTTGATTGTGTTTCCCACGTGAGATGTTGCGGTTATGCAGATGTCATTGACTGCCTGTATGTTTGTGCTGCTATTACGGTTTGTATCCCTTTAATATGTACGATGGGGGATATCAAAGGTTGTAGGTGACGGATACGGGTTGTGGGCCTTGCATCTCTACATACACGGTATGGTTGTCTGTGTGCTCCATCCCTGCCTGGAGAGTTGACAGTTAATTGTCTGTTGGTATGGGAGTGTAGGTTGTGTTGTTGTCATGTGGTGTTGGTATCGCCTGCGTGTGTGCTTCATGCATGTATTCCTCCGTCACATCTGTGGTATATCAGCGGTTGTTTGTACGTGACGACTATCCCTTGTCATTCTGTCCCAGATATTTACAGTCATTGTGGTCCTGTTCTTGGGATGGCCTGTTTGCCAGTGGTTGCCACCTATTTAGGTGGGGATTGCTTGTTTGACACTTGTAGAACACACAGCGGTGTTTACGGGCCGATACGAGGCCACGGTCAGTACTGGGGTAGCACATACGTATTTCCGCGGTACATACCTATTGCTGTGTGACTTTGCCGATGTATCATTTTGCAATTAGCATATCGGTGTCATACATACGGGCATGAGTAGTACATACGTCCTTTCCATTTCCTGTGGGGTATATTCCTGTGCTACAATCTGGGACATTGTCACTTTGTATCGTTCTATGTCGCCACACGCCTAGCCAGGGTGGGGCTCTCACTACTACTTTGGGACTACTGGTGAACATATGCCTGTGGCTAGTGTACCATATGCCTACACATATTATTCCACTCTGCCTCTAACATGGCACCAACATACACATATTACGGAGACACACACATTACACTCGCACAGCAACGCACACGGCACCCTCACCACACACATACACATACTATGGCACTCACGGGGACGGTTGCACACAGTACCTGCATGGGCCGTGACACCAGTGGCGGTGTCTACCTCCCCCCTCATATCATCATACTATTACCCACGCATGTACTGTTACAGCACTGTGGTCTGGCGATCATTCCGACTCGCGGTTATGCATTTCGGTATGTTGCCTGTTCCATGGTTGGCGGTATCCTCTTCTGTTAAACGTCCCGGATGCTCAGGTTGTCATTTCACTATGTATACTATGTACAGATATCGCGTGTTACATCTCAGTTACCTTACATCCCTCTGATTCCCTGTCTAAACTGTAGTACCACCTTGCGGCGAACGTGGCAGCATACAGCAACGCCGTCTGCGGTAGGACCCGCGTACTGTTCAGGTGTTGGCATTCCATGCTCCACTGGCTGTTGGGTGTACAGTGTTTGGGGGCTGCCTATGTTGGAGTCACACATGGGGCCACCCATACTGTACACTTTACGGGTGGTCATGTTTGTGTGCCGTCCATTTCACTGTGTGTGCAGGTAGGGAGGTGTCAGTCCATGGGGCCTACGCTGTCAGAGTATGTGCTATACGTTCCCTCTTTGCCAGGGCATAGGCATATTGGGTACACCTCCGTCTGCCTACTGGGGCTGGCACAGTGTGTTCATGGTCCTGAACCCTCTGTGCCTGGACTGGCCTTGGCAGTTGTGGTGGACTTTGTGGCCCTTCACCATTATGTCCCTGCAGCAGCTGCTTCCGCAGGATCATATTTTGTAGCATGGCACATACTATGAATATGTGGGCACATGTGCCTGGAGAGTACTGCAGGGCTCCACCGGATGTATCCAAGCACCAGAACCGTGATTTCAGCATCCCAAACACACGCTCTATGATTATTCTGGTTTGTGCGTGTGCCTCATTATGGCGTTCTTGCATGTGTGGGTGTGCATTTCTGATGGGAGTCATCATCCACGGCTCCAGTGCATAGCCAGCATCCCCCACAAGGTGGCCTTGTGGGATGTCCCCCCTGGTGAATACCTGGTACAGCTGTGAGGCATGCCAGATATGGGAGTCGTGGTAGCTTCCAGGGCTGCCAGCACACACATCCATGATAATGCCCTGCGCATTGCACACGACCTGGCAATTGATGGAGGGGAATCCCTTGAGGTTTATGTAGCGTCTACCCTGCTCCCCAGGTGGTGACTTGATTTGTATGTGCGTACAGTCTATCGCACCCAGTACCTCCGGGTATTGTGCCACACGGTGGAAGTGGCGCATATTGCTAGCCAACTCCTCCTGAGATCTGGGGAAGTATATATGCTCATTGGCATGTGGTAACATGGCATCCAGAAACTGGTGTAGTACCCTGGATGCTGATGCCTGTGAGATGCCCATTATATCCCCAGTTGGCTATTGAAAGGTACCTGTGGCCAGTATTCACAAGCTTACACATACCTTTGTGTCCACTGGGATGGGCTCCCCTCTGTTGTTTCTTGTTCTCAGGCGTGACCGGCACAGCTCCACTATTTGCTGTAATGTGTCCCTATCCACCTTGTAACGCTCTACTATCTCCAGGTCTTGTAGTCCCTGGTAGGTTACCCTTGGTCTGAACACTCTCCTTCTCCTCTGAGGCCTACGGTAGTTGTTGGCACCCTCCTCCACAACACCGTCTGTCTCTAACACATGCTGATGGATCACGGCCATGGCAGCACCCAACATGTACATTTTAAAAGTTCCCCGTGTGTTTACACCTATGGTACGGCGTTTGGGAATACACGGCTGTGTGTTGTGTGCATTCACACTTTATACTATTGTGCTGTACACCCGGTGATGTCATAGGGCATGTCTGTATGGCCGTATCTGGGGATTATCTTCCATGTTTTACCGTTGGCACTGCAAAGCTGTTGCCTTTGGTGTTGCATTACTCTTGCCTGCAATGGATTACCTTTCGACCTTCCCTTACTATTTCTGCATGTTGCACCTACTATTTCCTGGCATGCATCCTGTAGAGCCCTGTCATGTGTAGTTTCTGGGACATGGCATATCGTGGGTTTTGTGTGCCGCCGCCGTTGTGCTGCCTGTCTGCTTGGCTCTGCTGTATCAGGTCTTCACTCTTTGCAATCTGCTACCTCCCCTACTTTCTTTGCATTCATATGCCTCCCCTATCCTGTTTTGCAGGTTTCTGCATGCAGAGTTGTCAGCTGCCGCCGATTGGCCTTCGTGGGTTGATTAGTGTTGATTGCTCATTATTACTCCAATTACACTTCTTCCGCATTTCCTCATATTCTCAACATCACCTTCCTGTTTCCGATGTTATTTGCGGGGCGAGCGTCACATGACTGGGTTAAGGGAACGTAGTCATCCTCGTGCACATGCACCTCTGCGCGCATTGTGTGCTCTCAGCTCAACTATTTCCCCAAACGCCGGTCCTGCAGCTGTGATGTGCAATGTACAGCCCAGGTTTGCTAAGCTCCAATGTGCTTCCTCCTACAGTGGCACACCCCTCTGCAGGTGACATGTATTCCCTCTGAGCCACTCCTCGATGTATTACCGCTGCACCATTTGGTACAGCCTTACGTCGGCGGGGTTTTTGCGATTCAGTATTATCTGCCTCATTTGCATGGCATTGACTACTAATTCATAGTTACCATGCCGAACACTGCTGAGAGTCCTTGGCAACCCTTGCACTGTGGTTGTGGCTTTCCATGCATACCATGGTGTATTATGGCTGTGAAGCTGATGTGTATTACGCTGCTGTTTTATAACATTGTCATATTATTTCATTGTTTTACACCTTCCGCAAACATGTCCTGGGGTTCTGCTGTGAGTTTCTGTGGACATAGCATTTATGTTATTATTTACATGTTGTGCATGTTTTCTTTTGACATTCTCTGTGTATTTCGCCATTGGCATATGGTAACAGTGTGATACCTGACGCTGACAGCCTTCCATTACTCCTATGTTATGTTTGGGAAAATGTAAACTGTTTTTTTGGTTTACATTGCCGTGGCCTTATGCTACGCCTGCGCCACTTC
>NC_056728.1:1421957112-1421969612 GCF_019279795.1 Protopterus annectens | reverse complement strand
AGTACACAAACATTAAAACCAAAGAGGCAGGAACATTGTTTCATTTTGATACACATGTTGTATATCGTTGTACGAGGGGTTGCTGAAAAGTGTTGCCTGGTCTAGAAAGGAATGATGTGGAGCCATTTAACTTTCAAATTCTTCAACATATTCTCCCCAAAGTTCATCACACTTGGCACAATGTGTCTGAAGTTTCTGTAACCCTGCTAAGAAAGTCTGAAGTTTGGTCACTGAAATATTGCTCCGCTGCTGCAGTCATCTCTGAATCATTCAAACTGCTGCCCTTTCAAACTCTCTCTAAGGTTTGGAAATGGTCAGATGGAGCAGGATCGGATAAGTAGGGTGGATGGTCTATGCACTTAAACCTCAATTTCTTCAAAACATCCATTGTTTTGCCAGCCTTGTGAATAGGTGCATCGTCTTGCAAATGAAGAACTTTCCACAGCTTCCCTCTCCTTTTTTTTTTCTTTCAATGCCTCCCTTAATTGGCACAGCAAGTTGCAGTAGTATTCTGCATTAACTGTCTGGTCCCTTGGAAGATGGTCAGTCATTACTTCAACTTCCTGATCCCAAAATACTGTGCCCATGACCTTCCCTGCTCAGCTTTGGGTTTTGAACTTTTTTGGCCTTGGTGAACCTGAGTGCCGCCATTGCATGGACTGTTGTAATGTCTCAGGATCATAGTGGTGTAATCATGTTTCAACGGTAACTAGTGATTACAAAATGTTGGCACCAGTTCGATGAAAATGCTGCAAAATCAACTTGGAAGTGTTCACTCAATGTCTTTTCTTGTTGGCATTCAAACATTTGGGCACTCACTTGGCTGTCAACTTCTGCATACCCAGCTGCTCATGGATTATAAACCCAACATGTTCCCTGGATGTCTGTAGTGTCTCAGCAATTGTTTTAGGCGATATCTGCCAAAATCAGGTCATGGAGATGGTCAACGATTTCAGGAGTTGACACTGTTTGAGGCATCCCAGTCCCTGCTGCTTCTTCTGTCTTGAAATCTCCATGCTGAAATTTTACACACCACTTCTTTACAGTTGGCTAAGAAGGGCACCTGTTGCTCAATGTTTGCACCGTACGTTCATAGATTTCCTTTGCGGTTTTCTTCTGCAGGAATAGAAACTTCATGATGGCTCAGAGTTCCACACTTGAAAATTCCACACTTTTTGTTAACATGGTTCAATCAATGATCTGAAACCATGTCAAAACATAGAGTTATGATTCTGCAAATTGGAAATTTACAAGATGAAATAGCCCTCTTTTCAGCTACAGAGGCAAAACAATGCTCAAAATTTAGAAAGTTGGCCTGGCTTAGAACTTTTCAGCACCCCTGCATAAAGGACATATGCCTCGGCTTTTGACTCCTTAAACATGTGACTCATAAACCACCATGTTGAATTTGCAGTGTCATGCAAAAGATTTGATATGACATATACAAATCTGTACCATCCAAAACACAAATGGTGCCATTAAATGTACAAGTGCAATTGACAAAGGTTTCAATGTATCTATCTAGTCTGACAACAGTGAAAACATGAATAATACCTGGTGTTTGCAAATGCAGCTACATAGCTTTCTTATGGTAATTTCTCGATTTAATTACTGCTCCAGTCACTTTGTAGTCAAATATCCAGTGTACATAAACATGGCAAGAAAGACAGACTGTATTGACTCTGCTTCTTGTCGTATAAATTCACTGCATCTGTAGTTCATGCAATACATTGATACCACACAGACAATCATGCATTTTTTGTATATCTAACTACCTTTGAGACTGTTTACAAATTGTGTTTTAGTAAGCATTCTTAAACTTGGTTCACCAAGCCAAAGGTCAATGCAAACATAGATGGTTCAGGTGGAACCAACCAAGTTCTACAAATACAAAAGTGACCAGATGTAGGCTTGTAGATATCGAAAACTCTTCCTTTCCCAGTCCTGGACTACAATACAGTGTAAAAAATGACTTTATAATACTGTAAACAAGGTCATAAGTATGGCTGGAATATTTCTGGAGCAATATTTCTTCATATAGCACTGTAATAGATTCATAAAAGTTTTCTAGGTTAGCAGCCCTAGACCCTTTACAAACCTAGATATGTAAATCCCAAGTATCCCCATTTGTTCTTTTTAGGTAGTTCCCAGAACGAATTTATGAATAGAGTGGGCCTGTGATTAACACCAGTTTAGATTATGCTGGTCTCAGAAAGTTCATTTTCATGGAATAAATATTCTAAAGGAGCATTTTTTTTAAATTATTAAAAGTTTACAGACTCTTAAGATTTCAGGCTTTCAATGTAAATATGCAAACATACTACAAAAAGATATGCAAAGCTGTGTTAGAATCATCTGTGTTATTTTAAGTAATTGACTGTCATTAAAATAATTGCTGTTTAATGTATTAAAGTTCAGTGTTAAGGTAAGAATTATGGCATTAATATATACAGTTTCAACAACTTTAGAGCCATTTGCCCACAGAGGGTGAATTTCACAACTTGCATGTTAACCTCAATCCTCTGAAATGCATACTGTCCAGTTTCCCTAAAATGACCTATTTTTGAATAATCAATTAATTTCTAGTTGACATGAACTTTAAGACAAGTCATGACCTTTAAATAGCTTTATTTGACTCATAATGAAAACATAAATTGATAAAGTAACATAAATAGCAATTGTGATAGCATTCCAGATTAAAATTAATATAAGGAAATTATTTTATTTTTTCTAGACATTTGCAGAACGAATGCTAGGGAACTTTTACTTAGCAATTCCAATCTTTGTAGCCATGTCCTGCTTTGGTGCTGTAAATGGAGGAACCTTTGCTGTAGCCAGGTATGTAACTATTTTGTAGGTTGATGCATTTTTATAGGAAAAATTATTTTAACAAGAAAACAAGTTGTTTTTAATTTAAAAAGCTAATGAAATTTTACAAGTGATTTACACATATGAATTCATATCCTGTAATGTTTACTTTTCAGAAATAATGTTTAATCATGTTAAGGCTATAACCTGCATTTACAGTATTTAATAACTAGTATAAATGGAATATATGGCAAAGCTTGACACTAGTTCATTGTATGTTTTCTTGAATTTCATTTTTAAGCTTCTTAATTATATTGCATAAATTTAATTTTCATCATGAAGATTCAAAACAACATACCTCGACCCTCCCCACTGTTACAGTTTACACATAGTGCTATGATTCTGATCCTCATATTTAGTCCTGATAATCCTAGTTGTACTGATGTTCCTTATAAAGTAAGTACTGTTCTTTATTATATACTTTATTGAATAAATAAGTCAGGCATATACAGAGGTTCCCTACTTCTATTATTAAAGATATGAATGGGCTCCTCTTTCTTATACTCTGGTATGATTTTTAAAAGTCAGTGCTATAATTCTGACTGCCAGTGATTGAGAGGTGTGCACAATAAACTGTGTTCAAAGACAAATTGTGCATTAAAATATGTATATTACAGCTGTTTGTGACTACTTCTAAAGAAAAGCACTTATTACAATGTTCTACCACATTATGAAATACTTTTCTAAACATTGCAATATGTAGGTATATCTCTTAATACCACTACTTCTATTGAAATAAGAATCATGATTTTGCAACTCTAAGTTTCAACACAGGAATAACTGAAACATTTTCATTCAGACTCACTGGATGGGTAGCATTTAATTTTAACTGCCCAAACAATTCTTTATATTCCAGTCTGGTTTTCCAGCTCCATCCAATATGGTTTATCATTATTTTCTCAATGATAACTAAACTAAAGTTTTTTTTTTAATCCATCGCATTCCTCAACATGTTTGAATAAACCATTATTTGTCCTTTTAATCTGAGTGTCTTAAACATGTTTGTATATTCCTTTTAAGAGGTCTTTCAGTTTTACGCATGTAGAGCCCTGGACAACCAAAACACCTCACAACATATAAGACAACATTACATAGACAAACACCACTCTGTACATTAACAGTGGTATCTTGTCCATACTCCAGTTTTAATGTATCAGCTTCCAAAATGTACTGAAATTATTTACAGCAATGACATTTTATAGTGCCTCTGCTTGAACTGTCATTAGTGGTTGCTATATTTTTGTTTTCTAAAAGAACCTTGAAATTATTGGCTGTCTTATAAACCAAATTGGGCTGTGTATCCACTCTGTCTAGTATCAGTGTATTTACTTTAAAAGTATTCCAGTTATTCTTAACTATATTTTTCACCATACCAGGACCTTCATTATATTGTATAACAAAAGCCATTTCATAATTGTTCTTATTTGTGCTATGGTGCTTGTTGTAAGCGGCTGTGTTGTTCATGTCATTCACCAACAGGCAGTTGACAGCATTGTCCCCATTGATGTAGGACAGCATTAGTAATGTCAAGAACCAGTTTTCTGGGGTAATATCTATCTATGAATATATCACTCAACTTATTCATTTCCTAAGCGTGCACTTCTTTTGTGAAAACCACACCAGCAAGTCTAATTCATTACCCTTTCACTAAGCTCATTTTGTAAATAAATGGATGATAACCATGATAGTGTAAATAAACGTTACTAAAAGTTTTTCCTGTAGATATTAGAGCTGAGCCCCATGCCAGTATGCCTAATATAAACATCCACATAGCTTGCTTCTAAGGTTTTGAAGGTGAAGGTGAATCTCAAAAGATCAGTTGTGCCTTTCATATACATAATAAAATAATCGATCAGATCTGTTCAACCATCACGTAAAATAAATACATTGTTCAAATACCTTAAATAAAGTTTGCAGTACTTGTAAAATTCTGACAGGAAGACGTGTTTCAATTATCAACTGAGCAGAACCATAACAGCGTAAATGGGTGAACACACTGCACCCATTGCTATTCCTTTAATTTCGTCATAAATCTCCCATTTAAAATAAATGTAATCATTGTGCAAAATGGTCTCTTTAAAATCCATAATTAAACTGATTTCATTTTCTTGAAGAAAATTACACTCAAAGACTTTCATTAAATAACATACGCCTTTGTTCCTTGGGATGTATGTAAACAAATCAACAATGATAGCTAAAAAATGAACTATTCCATAAACTGCTTTTCCAAAAAAGAATCCCATGTGTCTTTTAATGTTAGTGATTGTGTGTTAAGCACTGGTTTTAAATGTCTATCTATGGAAACTGGCAGGGGTTAAGATTTAGACCCATCGGCAGCAACACTCAATCTAAAAGAAGGTACTTCCACATTTTATAAACTTTGAGTATTCCAAATATAATAGGGATTATGGGATTTCACACATGTATAAACACCCGGTGTTAATAACCCTTGGGCTAGACAGGCTTCTAGATGTAAATCTATGTTCCTATAGGCAATAATAACTCCTGGAAGCCTGGATGTAAATGCTATCATCCTGCAAAATATTAAGCATAATACATAATAGCCTGTTGCATCAAGTAGCACTATACCCCCCTTTCTTATCAGGTTTTATAGCTCGTATTGACTTGTCTCTAGTGAGAACATCTAATATAACCATTTTATTTACAGAGTGGTATAATATCTGGTGTTTCTTTTTTGTACAGCATATTTATATAACCCATTCTCATGTGCTTTTTAAAAAGCTTGTATAACTTGGATGCAGATCAAGTTGTGTTCATCCAGTTATAACTTCATCTGGATTTTACTCAACAATTCATTATAAAATCCTGAAAGGGGATCTTTGTCCTGAGATTCACATTAAAGGCATGCCTTCAGATCTGATCTTATTTAGAGATGCTTTCTTACTAGCAACCTAGGTAGCATTACATGCAGTGAGCAGTCTAGCTCCATTGTAATAGTCAAGGTCTTATGTAGACCAGCTGATTTAATGATGTCTGCAGATTAAGTATGACCACCTTCATTTTCATTTTTACAGAATTTCAGTCAAAATCTCAGATTCTATTTATTTATTTTGGTAACATTAAGCTAGGTTTATTCTCTTGTAAGCAAGAATTGGAAATTTTGTAATTCTAAAAACATTTAAACAATAACTGTTATAACATTTGAAATGTAACCCAGAAAATGTTAGTCTTAAATAATATCTGGGCTTAATGAATACTTTTAAAAATCACCGATTTTGGAGATCTAAGCTTACAAAATAAGATGTTTATGATTTAAATATAACATCATTCCTAGAATTACCTGCGATATTATAATTTAACTTTGAAAACAACATAGTAAAATATTACATTTAAAAAGTTTATTCAAAAATGTCCAGCATAATAAATAATCATACTGTGCTACTGTCATTCTCCAGTAACTGCAATGTAACATGCATTGTTTGTTAAATGTAGAATGGAGAATGACATGATAAAAGGGGTAACAATTTATACGTCTAGTCACACCAAATCAAGTATACAATTCAGTCATAATCAAAAATAGATAACAAAGAATGCCCTAACACATTCCTAATTTTAAAATTCAGATTGCTAAAACTGGAATTCTGTTCACTACCATTTCTTTTCCATTTTGCTTCAGAAAACTCTTTAGCTGCAGAGCATCTGGCCAACATTCCTTCAAATATATTAGACTCTGGGCAGAAACAATGAGATATCCAGAACTGAATGTTTCAGCCACATGATCAAACTATTCTGCACCCCTTCACCGTGGCTAAATCTGGTACTTCTATTAAAGAAACACTCCTCCAAGGTATAGATCCACCATCTCAATCCAATAGCTAAACTGCTTTTTTCAGGAATAATCACTTTCCTTAATTCCTTCCATAAGGGACTAAGTGAAGCATATAGCGAGTGAAGCATCTTTCTCTCGTCTATCAGTCGACACCTTTTTTCACTATGTTATAGACACAGTCCATCAGAGAAAAGGGAAGAAGAGAAGCTGCAAACAATGATGCAGAGAGTGGAGGAAGGGAAAATGAATGGCATCCTACAAATGAGAGGAATTGTTTGTTCAGAAATTACAGTAATGGAAAAAATAGACGAGAATTACTTGCCTTCATACAAAAGCCCAGTACATTTCCTGTTAGGAATGAGAAATTACACCATCTCTTGAAGAAGCAAGGGAATAGTGAAATGGAGAGAACTGTAAGACTGATTTTCCCTATCAGTCTGCAGATACGTCAAGGCAGGGGACAGAGACAGACTGAATAGGAAAATGCTTGTATGAAGCAAGAAGAAGAAAGTTATACATAAAAGGGAAAAAGAGTATGTAGGAAGAATAATAATAAATTCTGACATACAAGGTAATGAGGCAGTAAAAGTTGAATTAGGTCTTGAACACTAATGGGTTCAGACAACTCAATCAGTATAGCGCCACAAAAAAAATTGAATTCTAGTTGTGGTCCTAGCTATGGTAGCTGTCTTCATGAATGCGAAGCTGATGATGTCATAAGCGATTACTAACAATACCCTTATACAGCTTAGAGTTGTCACAAGTTTAAGAATTCACTGCAATGACAATGGTGTGGGGTGATTATAGGGGAATGGCTTATAGTCAAGAGGAGGGTGGTAAAAAGTGAAATTAGATTAAGAGTCCGCAGAAAACTAATAGAGTGAGTCAATGGGAAGATAATGCATTCAGAGAATGTAAAGTTATGAGAAATGATTCAAAGAAGGGGCAAAACTTAAAGAAGACCAGTTGGATTTCCTGGCAATATAAAAGTAAAAGTAGTGATTATGAAAAAAATTGAGCCTTATAAGAGGTGGACAAGATAGTAGAGGAGGAGGAGATGTCCAGTATGAGGAAGTAATCAGAAAGGAAAGAAAGGATATATAGATATAGGTAAACATACGGCTACAGATATTGATAGTTCAGATATATATATATATATATATATATATATATATATATATGTGTGTGTGTGTGTGTGTGTGTGTGTGTGTGTGTGTGTGTGTGTGTATTAGACAACATCAAACATCCCAGACTAAGACACAAATTGATCAGTTGTGATAATTTTTTTACCTGTGTTAACAAACTGAAATAAATGAATAAAACATTCAATCTCTGCAATTATATCAATGGAACGTTCAATCAAAAGTACAGAAATAACTGGAAAATAAGTGTTATTTTGGGGGGGGGGTCATGTCCCATACACCTCTTCCTGAAAAACTGCATCCATAGCCTCTGAGACTGCAAAACGGTGGGGAAAAGTAGAAAGTTCCTTAAAATTGCTGTTCACTAACAAACAATCATTACTCACACATTGAGGAAACAGGAGTCAACCACACAGACTGATGATTGCTAATTCAACAAAATAAGATTGTTGACCAACTCCACTAGACATATAAATATATACTTCACTGATACCAGCTGATCAAACATGAGAGGATATCAAATTAATAGTTTGTCTCAGTCTTCATTGTCTTCAGTGATGAAAAGAAGGAAAGAGCACGATGATGGAAAGAAGGAAGGAAGAAACGCCTGACTTTATAGAAGCTGCACTGGACAGGCACCAAGATGTAGAAGATGTGGAAACAAAATAAGGAATAAATTAGATACATTTCAGTGTCATGAGGAATCTGGCCAATGTGCTAAACAAAACACTGACAGGGACCTGTGACAGATGAGTTGGAAATGCAAATGTACTTGATGGGTAAGTGAAATGCCTTTGAAAAGAGGATTAGGAAAAATCTAGAGAACTAAATGCTAAGTAGATTAATAACAGTGGCAGTGAGACTGACAGAATCCTGTTTCAAGGGTGAGTGCCTTCCTACAGAACAGCAATCTCCAACAAAAGCAGAAAACAAATGTTCTTTAGTGGAAGGAGCTCTGAGTTATAACTAACAAAGATCTTTTTGAGTTTGACAGAAAAACTTGTGGAAACTATCAGTAGACATGGCCTACCGAGAATTCTCCAAGATCTGTGACCTGGTCTTGCACAGGAGGCTGCTGAGATGAAATGGAAGGGATGGAGATAGACCAAGATGTAAGATCGCTAGGTGGCTGAGGAGTAGGACAGATAAGGTTGTGGTGAAATGGACAGTTTCAGGAGCAAAAAAAAATTAATTACTGCAGTATCACAGGGATCTGTCCTGGGTCCAGTTTCTTTCAATGTGCTTGTTGAGGCATATTTGAGGGAAATGAAGTTATAACCAAAAGCTTCTCTTTTAACTCATATAGCAGCAAAGCTGGATAATAGGGAAAAGTTTATGAAAATATTTGGAAAGCTGGCCAAATTTATAGAAATATGGTATTTGAGCTTTGTTACAGACAAATGCAATTAATTACCAATGACTTTGGTATGAAACATCAGGTGAAATGACTGGATGTGATTAAAGCAAAATGAAACAAATGATCCTGGGTGCTGACCACATCTGCATCAGACCACCTGGAGCTGAGTGAGAGGAAGTGGTAGAGAGAAACCTGCTGGGATGCTCACTCGAGGAGATGGTTTCCAAAATCAAGCAGGTAAAACTCCAACTCTACTTGGTCGAGATCAGAAAGCACATTATGCATTTCATAATGTTATGCAGGAGGTGACAGAAAGAAAGCAAATCCAGCTTCTGGAAGATGTTCAGAGGTAAAAATCAAAAAATGTGTGACAGATGAGTAGACAAGGTAGTAATAGAGACTACAGGGCATGGAGGTATTACCAACACTGCATTTGAAACAGATGGAGAGCATGCCATGGGTGTCCAGTATAACATCTTGCATACCTGAAGGGTTTGCCCGAAGCAAAATGGATAGTGGACAAAAGATAAAGGTAGTAGATTTAAAAATCAAGTACTTTCTGACTCACTAAAAGGGCAAAATCATGATAAAGGATGTGTTCCAGAAAAATGGGCTGCTGGAATTAAAGGATAACTTTAAGTGAGCATTTGGCAGGTAGAAAAATTATAGGGGAGACGTTAAGGATGGAGAGAAGATAGAATGTCAATTGTTATGAAAAAAACAGATGAGACAGGATAATTGCCTTTGTCTACTCTCAAGCAAATATAATGTAAAAGTCTGTAGTGAGATATATGTACGTGTTTTGTATGTAATGCCATAGGCTGTAGTGTTTTTAGTGGATTTATGCTTTGTGTAGTCCATTATATCAGTGTTTTTTTTCTTTCAGTTTGATATAGCTAAGTAAGGCAAACAAGATTTTAGAAAATAATACCTTTGCCATTTTAATCAAAGGGTACACCTGTGAGGATCTAAAGCCCATCCTTTTTTTTTTTTTTTACTTTTACATAATATTGCAACGTGCAGCTTTGTGAACATCCTGCATTCTTTGGCATAGTACATCAATTGTCAAATTCATAGAAGACTTATGTACTGCATTTCAGAATCAGACAGACACTGATTCAGCTGCACTTTGATCAGCAATGCAGTCCACAAACACAAATTCATGTTTCATTCTACTAATGCAGTATATACAAGGGTATGTATTGAATGTTGTCAGCAGTTCAATATGTAATACATAGCAATTAAATGTCATTGACAGAACAAAGCCACTTCAGAATTGTATTGTTTTGACATGGTGGACCAGCATGAAGTCTCACAGAAATAGTATAAGAATATTTAATTTACACAGTAGGGATACCATTTGAAATGATGCACTTGAGACTGTCACAGATTTAAGTTTAAAGTAGCATTTTTTTATTTTACATAGATGGCCATCAAGCACAAACTTTTTAACAGTCCCACTAGGTGAAACATCCAAATTGAATACATCAGAATACTTTCTCTTTTAAATACAGCAGAAATTCTAAGTAAAGAACAAAGAAAGAGGAATCAGGCATTGGCTCAGTACATGGAAATGAGATGCATAAATTATCTGTAAAAAGAAGGTATGACTGTTCTATATGTAAGTCAGATGACTGCTCATCTCACATACAATTCACTGGACCAACTGGAGCATCACAAATCAGTGCAACACTTTGAATCATATATTCAGCTTCAGAATCAAGTCATCCTTGAAACAACACATTGGGATAGTCAGCACTGTGTGAAGTGACAGGTAAGTGCTGGCCATACCTCAATGTTTCTCGATCATTTCATCTGACTTGTAAGAAGGAACATCAGTTCAAGAGCACATCTTTTAGAGCTTAAGAGCCAGTTAGATTACACAACATCACAGCACATTTGCAGTGAAATGTAACATTTGACATTAAATACAATGTTATTACATTTTAAAGTATAATTCTGCAAGTGCATTCAAACTTGCATTGAATCATAATAACTGTGGCTTATTTAACCTCTAAATCTGTGACGTTTCAAAGTACTTTATACATCTGTGTGATAAATTAAATAAGCAGTGAATTTAAAATATTAAATTCAATACTTTTAAGCCCTTTTTCTCATCAACAAAGCAACTTTGCAGAAAGAAGCACATGCAAAAACCTTTAAAGGGGGAAACCTGCATTTTATTAAAGCCCAGAAGAGAGAGAGTCTCTGGACACTAAAACAGGAAAGTTGCAAGTACCCTGCAAGCCACATTTCACTGCATTGAGGAGGTATGGGGCATGTATTATCTACACTCAGAAGTCAGAAAATGGGGAGATACTGAGTTTTACTTTTTATTTATTTATTTATTTATTTATTTACTGAGATGGTCCAGCTGGGCAAAAGACCCTCTTCAGTGAAGGCACAATAAGTAAACAATGCATAGCATAACATAACATTCTCAGAGAAATGAAACAAAGCCTAAGATACATACTTGAGAGAAATACATTGAACATACATTGAACTGTATGTTTATTATGGGTAATGCTGGATTGGTCATGTTGTTGTGGTTTGGTGGGGCTGAAGCCGAGCAACAAAAACAAACCAAACCGTGGTAAAATCAGCAATTGTACACATGAGATGAGTTGTTAAGTATGTTATTTATATATTATTTTTTAATTATAATTTAGATAAATCTTTTACCCTTCTCTTAATATAATCTTTAAGGTACTCTGTCTCCACTTCTTTCTGGTATCTGTCTAGCGCTCTGTCCATGCCTACGCAACAATGTCAATGTAGAGCTGTAAATGCTTGAAATGCAAGATCTCCGTTTTTTTTTATTGTTTGTAATTTTAAGCTATTTTAAATGGGTTTAACTTGGTTTTCGCTTTACAAACGGAGCAGCGGAGATCTTGTTCTCTGTTTTGCTTGCCCACAACTGTTGTACTGCGTGTTGCCGCATGGCTGATCAACAAACAAACGGACTACCAGACAAGAGAGAAGGGCAGTAAAGAGTAAAAATGATTAGCCATGAAAAGAAGAAATAATATTATTATTTTAACAAATATACTATTTAATATAGAAACAAACATAAATAAACAGTAAATATGTTAAAATGAGTAAAATCTGAAATCTCAACACATCTCTTGCTTTAAAATGCGCTGCGCTATGTTAAATGGGTTTTACATAGTAAGATTTATTTAAAATAAGCAAATGGATATCTCGTTTGTTATTTTAAAGCGCATATTGCAAATTAAAAGCCATTTAAGATAACATTAAAAAAAAAAAAGCAAGCGGAGATAAGAAAGCGTATACATTAATAATATGTCGCTATGTTAATTAACATTAGCGAGACAGCGAGAAA